>NW_006768808.1:82671-104931 GCF_000204055.1 Melampsora larici-populina 98AG31
CCCACCAATATGAACCCCGAGAATACAAAAAAATATGCAGATTGAATATCTCAAACCAAGGAACAGGATGCATATTTTTTCATATTTTTCTCTCTGTTTCTAACCTTTCCAGATCTTTGTATACAAATAATTTAACTTTCTGCCCAGAAAATGTTATGTTTCTTGTATATTGAGTAGTGTCTAAAAGCGTGTAATGTTGGGCCGGCCAAAAAGCTGATTTATCAAAAACTCCATTGTGAAAAGAACTTTCTCTACTGTAAAAATTGTTACAAACAATATGTTCAATACAATTTTGGATTGCTATTGATGTGAGGATTCCAAATCTGCCCTCGGCATCAAAATTGGATCAATTTTGTGGGTTTTATAAACGTTTTTCTCAAAATACCTGATTTCATGCTTTTAGGCACTACCCACTATAGTGAAAATTTGCAAAACTGAAATCATTTACGGTACTCAAAGTTGTGTATGCTTTGCCGTTTATAGTTTTTTTTGTTTTTTTGAAGCTAGACACAACCCGGAAAAAGTATATCTTTTGTTCAAAGCTCAAAAATATGTACTTCTGAGCCAGAAACATAGTTTTTCCTGGTTGTGTGTAGCTGTGAAAAAGAAAAAGACAACTATGTACGGCAAAGCATACACAACTTTGGGTACCGTAATTACATATTTGTTTGATGGCCACAACACCAGATATATGGACCTGTCTTATACTTACACAGCATAGAACTGACTCTGTGATTGACACATACACGATTTCTAAGCTTAACTCAAGATTTCTCACCAAGACAATTCATCAACTTCAACTTGATCCAACCCATCACCCATTGTCTCAACCAGTACCTCCATCATTCAAAGACCTTGGAATGGCAGCTAATAATCTTTTGAGTAAAGATTACCAAATTGGTTAAAACAAAGGCACCTAACAATGTGGTCTTTGATGTGCGTCTCAAGCAATTCACTTTCGCTCAATCACCAGCTACTCTTCTCTTTTGCCCTTTCAAAGATTCCTTTATCACTCTTTGACCTTCACTCACTTACTCTACTTTAGCTGTTTGTTGCTTTATCCCTTACGTTATGTAATGGACTCTATACTACCGTCTCAGGCTTTGGGTAAACTAGCAATCTTCATGATGAATAATAGATAAAAATCGGATGTACTCGGGACATAAATCCTTGGATCAATATCTGATGCTTATTGGTATGATTCAAAGATATAATTTGTTCCAATGTAATGAAAATCTCATGTCTATGAAAACCGTACGTCTGATGTTCATATTGTGAGCATCAGATGCAAAACTGAAATCAGTACATATTTGTTTGATGGCCACAACATCAGATATATGGACCTGTGTTATACTTGCACAGCATAGAACTGAGTCTGTTATTGACACATACACAATTTCTAAGCTTAACTCAAGGTTTCTCACCAAGACAATTCATCAACTTCAAACTTGATCCAACCCATCACCCATTGTCTCAACCAGTACCTCCATCATTCAAAGACCTTGGAATGGCAGCTAATAATCTTTTGAGTAAAGATTACCAAATTGGGTTAAAACAAAGGCACCTAACAATGTGGTCTTTGATGTGCGTCTCAAGCAATTCACTTTCGCTCAATCACCAGCTACTCTTCTCTTTTGCCCTTTCAAAGATTCCTTTATCACTCTTTGACCTTCACTCACTTACTCTACTTTAGCTGTTTGTTGCTTTATCCCTTACGTTATGTAATGGACTCTATACTACCGTCTCAGGCTTTGGGTAAACTAGCAATCTTCATGATGAATAATAGATAAAAATCGGATGTACTCGGGACATAAATCCTTGGATCAATATCTGATGCTTATTGGTATGATTCAAAGATATAATTTGTTCCAATGTAATGAAAATCTCATGTCTATGAAAACCGTACGTCTGATGTTCATATTGTGAGCATCAGATGCAAAACTGAAATCAGTACATATTTGTTTGATGGCCACAACATCAGATATATGGACCTGTGTTATACTTGCACAGCATAGAACTGAGTCTGTTATTGACACATACACAATTTCTAAGCTTAACTCAAGGTTTCTCACCAAGACAATTCATCAACTTCAAACTTGATCCAACCCATCACCCATTGTCTCAACCAGTACCTCCATCATTCAAAGACCTCGGAATGGTAGCTAATGATCTTTTGAGTAAAGATTACCAAATTGGTTAAAACAAAGGCACCTAACAATGTGGTCTTTGATGTGCGTCTCAAGCAATTCACTTTCACTCAATCACCAGCTACTCTTCTCTTTTGCCCTTTCAAAGATTCCTTTATCACTCTTTGACCTTCACTCACTTACTCTACTTTAGCTGTTTGTTGCTTTTAACTCAATCTTCAAATCCAATTTGATCTTGGTCAATTACCATCCTACCTCTTACTTTGAGTTTTTTGACTTTTTCACTTCTTAACCTCTTGACCAGATCTCATTTTGATATTGTTAGGTTGCTAGTTTACGAGACAGCAAATCTGGTTCAAGTGTTGGTGACCTTGAAGCAAAATACCTTAACACAAGTACAGTCTCACCTTCACACCTACCTGGTCCACCTTGAACTTAGTCACGGCTCATCTTGAACTTGACAACAAATTACCAAAGGTCAGTTAACATCATCATCCTCACAGGGGCAAAAATTGATGCTCACAACGATGTGAGTGTTGAAATGTTCCTGTTTTCCTCCCATTTGTTTCCCTTTTCTTTCTGCTTGTCAGCTGATTACGTGATCATCCGCAACTGAGCAGACAAACTAAGCCTTCCTCAGCCTTTATTCCTGAGCAAAGAAGTCTGACGAAGGGCTGATCCTGAGCAGCATTCCCTGGTTCAATAAGTTCCAAGGAATGCCACTAATGTATAGCTTAGGGGCTGAGCTGAACTGAGTATCCCCTTAGCTAAGTCTCTGAAGCATGCCCCAGACGGATCACAGAGCGCCAAGCTTGCCTCAAGCTTCATGGCTCCGGAATGAAGCCTGAGGCCCATCTGCTTGTTCAACTGAGCTGCTCAGCTATTCCTCAGGGGCATTCCTGAGATCAGAAGGCCCCGGAGGAACTCACTGCTCATTGGCTGAGGGGCTGCTCAGTTCTGCTCAGCTGCTCAGCTAGTCCTCAGGGGCATTCCTAGCCGGATCAGAAGGATCCAAAGGATGTCACTGAGTATTGGCTGAGGGGCTGCTCAGTTGATCTCAGCCCCTCAGTGTGAAAAACTTTATCTGGGGATATCACTGAGGATTAGCTGAGCAACTGAGATAAACTGAGCAGATGGGATGGCACTTTTATCAGGCTTCATTCCTTAGCAAGGAAGTCTGAGGGAAGTCTGGCCCATCAGTGATCCAGTCAGGGGATGCTACTGAGTATTTGCTGAGCAGCTCAAATGGGACACCCCTGCGCAGGCTTCTTCACTGAAAAATGAAGCCTCAGGAAGGTATAGTTCATGTGCTCATCTTCATTTTGAACAAATTGCTGAGCATTCAGTGACCCATGAGCTGATCCTGAGTACTCATCGGAAATCAGTTATTGCTCATCCAAGGTGGGAATGAGCCTTCTCAACAAATGTCAAGTAAAATATGAGCACCACAGGCTGATCACCGGAACACAACCAAGATTTTGAATTGAATCAATCTGAAAGAAAACAAATCTTTTTTGGAGAATTCCAAAAAGTCTACAACGCTCACATGTATGTGAGTATCTATTTTGGCCCCTGTGATACTTTATCAAGTATAGTGTTTTTTTAAAAAAAGGGGTTTTGAAGTATTGAAGTTATCTTTTGATACTTCATTCACAACATTTCTTTGACATATAATATGCACATTAGCTGTTCATTTCAGATACCAAGTATAGTTTTTTTTGTTTTTTTCTCAAGGTGGTTTTGAAGTATTGAAGTTATCTTTTGATATTATCATTCACAACATTTTTTTAAAATAAAATACACACATGCCAACATAAGATTATAACATTTGTTTGTATCAAAGACTATGAATGAGCTCTTTGTATAGCTGCATCAGCAGAAAGACACACATTCAAAACATTCATTGCCTCTTTGAATTCGCCTTCCAAAGGGGGTAGATGAGCTGCCCACATGTGGCTGCTCACGCACCGCTCCATGGTCCGAGGTATCAAACCACCACGATTGCCACCACAGACATCAGCTGCTGCGGAAAAAGTGCGTTCAACTGCACAAGATGAAGCACTGCAGGCCAGGTAATCCTGAGCCAAGGATGCAAGTACCGGGAATTTGGTCTGATGAGCCTACATAGAAATTCATCAGTAAAAGTGTAACTGAACTTTCATAGAAGATGAGTACCTTCCACCATCCAAGAGCAAGGTGCGGATCATTTCGCATATCTTTTGATGGTGCTGGAGTTTGAGCATAATTGGTCAACTTGTTCTTTGATGAGACAGTTGGACCCAACTGATGAAGGTGTGCAAAAATGTCCTCGTCATCGCTTCCTGATGAATCATGGGATGCATGAGATTTGTGCGTTTGATTGCTGGGTTGAGCAGCCTCTAGCTTAAGTTTGTGTTGGGAATACATGCTAGAAAGCATTTCAGCGGCCTTCTTAAGCTCAACAGACGTTGACCCAAATGCTGTTTTGAAGAAAGCAACTCGCCAGCTAGGATGTAGAATGGTCGCCATCACTAAAGTTTTGCATTTGAGTGCTCGCGATAGAAATTCTTCAACACGTGCAAGCATAGCACAGTGCATTGGGTAAAAGAGATCTTGATCGGCTCCATCTTCTTTGATTTTTTTCTTGAGTCTTTGTTGTAGAAGAAAATATTGACATATGTAGATCGATCCTGTTGGACCGTCACCCTCCATTCTTTTTGTGAGTAAGATAAAAGGCTACATAAAAAATCAGGTGGATGAACATCAATATCTGATTTTGATCGAAGCCAAAAAAATCCAAGTTTATGATTGATGTACTACCTTTAGTTCATCAACAAGCAGTTTTATCAATCGCCAGTCTTCTGTACTAAAATCAATACCATTCAACGTGCCTCTCTTGTGATCCTGGAATAGATCGATTGAGGCTGAACTGCTGGTTTGCTTCTTCTTCTGTTTGTTCGAGAGTTGATCTTCTTCGAGTACCTCGTCAATGACCTGTGTTCAACAAGGTAAGTATGTATGTAGTACAATAAATATAAGATACAATACACACATTACGAGCTTCCCAAGCACGCTCCCACGACATACATCTGATGTTCATTCTGATTCCATACCCCACCATCAAATTTCTCACATTAACACCCTGCTTTGCCCCAACCGCTTCAAACAGTCTCCGCATTGTATCTGAGCCTGTCATGCGACGACAGACAAATTTGAGCTGGAATGGAGATCCAGGTCGATTCAGCTGTTCCAATCAAATCGAGATTGTTGAAATTAAGTACACTACAAAAAAAGTCATCTTTTCCCATGGGATTAGAAAACCCAAGGTACCATAAGAAATTGGGACCATGGTTTTCTAATCTCATGTGTGAATATCTGTATCATGTATGTTCAAAACTATTTTGATGTTGTCCTGTACTAGGTCCAGTGATACATATATAACTACACTAGCAATAAAATTACAGGCTTAGCCATTGGGCTCCTATAGGCTCTCAAACGTAGAGAAGTCAAACAATGCTGCTATGTTGCTTTGTTTAAATATATTGACATGTAAGACAGCAATATTTAAAGATGTTGTTATATGTAGCACTATCAGCCACATCAATTGTTTGAATTTCAAACGTTGATATTTATTTTCTCTCTCTTGTGCTGCTCCCAAAAAACAATAAAACAAACTGATCAATAAAAGATCCTTTTGATCAAAGCTTAATTTGAGCGAGAAAAGGATTATCTAGACTAATGTACAAGCTGATTCTTCTTGATCAATCTCATGTAACCTCAGAAATCCAACTTTAGCTTAACACTATAGAAAACCAAAATCGAAAAAGAAGGTAAAGTTTAATGAAAATCGAAAAAACAAAGAAAACCCTTTGCTTAATTACCGATTTTCTTAGAAACATTTTTTAAACTTTCACAGTCTGAAAAAACCTCAATATCTGGTTGTTCTTGAATTTCGTTTTTCCGAACTTCACTCAAAACCCCACCAGCTTCTTCCAAGGATTTTTCAAATTCCTCTCACGAGGTTTCATCCAAAGCACTCAGGTTAGAGCAATACCATGACAGGTCTCTTATTCATATGACAAGTTTGAATATTTCACTGATACAATCAGATGGTTGCATAAAATACTGAAATTTGAAGATTGTCATATTCACTTATATTATTCAGTCAGGTTGATTCAGGCGTGTCAGGTCCAGCAGCTTGAGAATCCTCGACATCGCAGGTGCGTTTGCTAGGTTTGATGCAGCAAAAAGAAAGAGTGAGTTAATTTACAAGTCAGCACCATCATCTTAGATTCATATATTTTTGTTTGGTATAGCCACTCACGTCTCCTCGGAATGGATTGACCTGAGATTCGCGATTACCTTGTGGTAATGGTTAAGGGTACGCATGAAGTGTTTATATTTTCTAAGTGAAATCTTGAGCTGTCTTTTGTAAAGCTGTCGGTGGAGAGTAACTTCAGAGTCACACGAACGCAACAACATCTGGGTATATGCAATCACATCTTGAGACTCAGTGAGGTTTGATCCGATGTCGTGAATCTCGTCTTCCACACGGTCAATCGCTCCTGATATCGCTGCAAGCTTGAGGGTGCTGAGGAATCCAAAAGCTTCTACATGACGACTAATCCCATGCTCAACATTATGATAGAAACCTTGGTCTAGCCAGAGTTCGACATAGATACTCCAATGTCCGGTACGCTCAGGTGTAGTGACTTGTACCGCAGGTGAAGATGGTACTCGGTCATCAGAAGCAAGAGCTCGAAGCTCGGGAATAAGGCTGTCGTGCGCATGGTCCTTAAAGGCTGGTATCATGTTGACAATCTGGTTATGTAAGAAAGAACGTCAGCCATCGGGAAGAGAGTAAAGCAAGTAAAAAGATCCCTGACCAAATCAAGATAGATGGTTATGGTATAGATATGATAAATCAAGTCCAATTAGGAGATCACACTATTCGGATTGATTGAGATGATGAAACAATCTCTTTCAAAGAGCTCTGATATATGAACAGCGCATCAATCAACTTGTGTGACAAACCTCTGTCAATTCTGAAAGGGCATGCATGGTATATTGTAAGTATATGTTGATCAAGATCTTTATCGGGTGACATTCTGGCCTCTTCCTCAATCCCTTTCAATGCCAATTAGTAGATCACTGACTCTGAAGCGTGTGTCTATTGATTATTACATAATCGATTGTGAATGAGAAACCCCGCCTGTCATCCACTATATATGTATATAGAAACCAGGTTTCCTAATCCCCATACAAGACCTGTTGCTTTGATGCATTTGAATAAGGGACAAGGAAACCCCTTTCCTGAAATCATGATTGGGCCCGTACCTAATCCCGAAATGACAGGAAGATATATATAAAACATACGGCCAATTTGTAGGGCCATTTGTCGTAATGAAGTGTATATTACGTACATTATACACAAGTCACTTCAATTGCGTGAGATTTTATACTCTGTACATATTCTAATCCCAAAATCGACCCACAAGAATTTGGTTCTCTATCAATCATTCAGATGGCTTCTCAATCGGCATGTAACCACTTGCTTACTTTCACGGCTACACTAGGCTTCCCAGATCTCTATCCATGGTCGAGTCGTGGTGAACGTAAGCAGTTTGCTTTTGTCTTGTTTCTTGTTTCTAATCTCACTGGAATCGTACGTTCATAATCACTGATTGTCATGAACTTTCTTCCCATGCACATTGACCTCTTATAGCAATCACCATATACATACGATATACTTCCCTCGACCACTTTGAATTCGTGATATACACTGATCAGCCATTTCTATCTAAAATACCAACAGTTTTTTCTTGATCACTTCCATTTTGTCAAATACATCACTGATTAACCATATTGATAGTTATTCCCTTCCGTTTTCATTTAAAGAAGAATCATAATCATCATGTTAACTCCAGAAGTTTTCGACCCTAGTGGACCAGGTGTAGGCAAGCAAATGATGCTTGACTGGCTACGCATCAATCATCCCAAGACACCAGTCAGAGGAGACCTCAAGAAATTTGAAGTAGCAAAAATTGTTCGGGCAATGCAGCCTCAGTGTATGGATAAATCTTTCTACATCATCCTTTTTTTCAAATTGATACGTTCAGCTCACCTTGATGCACAGTTTTCCCCACCCCTGATATTCCTCCAGTACCCCCTCCAGTCTCTGAGAACGGATCCCCAAGCACGATCTCAGTCGCAACATCAGTTGAGAACGTTGAAACCCATCGTCACCCAAGTGGAATTGAGTCTCAAGATGTTCACACTGTCAACTCCAATTCAATGGCTGTCACGGCAGGTGATGTCCGTCCAGCGAAGCGATTTGTTTCCTTTACTGAACCCCGGTTGAAAAAAAGGAATGCCACAGGTAGGTATGCAGGTACAAGAGATTCATCACATTTACAATGACCGACCTCTCTTGTAACATTATATCACTTATGTATTCTTAGATACTCGAGCCTTTCAGGCCATTGATCCACCTGGAAGTCCAAAGCCGGCAAAAGTTGTATTCAAAGTATGTTTTCAACTCGACTCTTACCTTTTATGCGTCTGACTTTCATTCACTTCCGAAAAAACTATGCAACCTAGAAGAGTAAAGAAACTGAACGCAAAACACCGTCTGTATCAAAAAAACGCAAGCCCATTCTGGACAAGCGTGACGGTGATGAACGACGGGAGCTCAAAGCCCTTGAAGAATTACCACCACTCACATCCATGGTGACCTCTTCTTCCAAGTACAGTGATTCGATCTCCTGCCTGAACTTGAATTCTGCAACAAAGAACTGGACCGACTCTGATAGAGATGTCAAACCAAGTTTACCTGGCTCAATCCCTCTCAAGATGAAGGAAACTCCGGACTTGATTGACCTTGCTAACATTGATTATTTTTCAATCGAGAACTTGGGTAGCTAGATTTCACCTTACACTTCTGGCTTGTCTCGTTGATCTGATGAAGGCCTTACCGCATCTTAATTTAGTGATTGGAAACGACATACCTGCAATCACCAATACTGGAGTAACAAGGTCAGGCGCGGATGTATTTGTGTTGGAGAGACAACGGGAAGAAAAGTGTACGTTCATGTCGTTCTCAGAGTGCTCTTTCCCCAGCTTACTGAATGGCATATTTAGTCCTGGCTCTGGAAGAATCTATGTCTCAGTTGACAAAGAAGCTGGATGAAAACCAACTCGCTCAAGACAAACACCAAAAAGATCAAAGTAAGTTAACACCATCATCTTTTGTATGTCTAGTTGAGTCAGCTGAGCTGATCTCACAAACAGCTCTTGCTTTTCATATGATTGAACAATCCATCACCCTTGTTGAAGAGAAAACTGAAGTCATTGAGACACTCAACAAAAAGGTCAATAGTTTAGAGGGTAGAGTGACCCAGCTAATTGAGCGAGTAAATACACTTTGCAATGAGCTTCAAACTCAGGAGGATGTAATTGAACGCTTGATGCGCTTAGAGGACGGTGATGTCAGCGACGAACAGGAAGATATAGAAGACAAAGACGGGCTAGAGAACGCTGACTACAACAGTGATGATTGTTAATATTAACAAAAGCATCATTTATAAAATGTAGACTTTAGTTACAATCAAAACCGTTTTGTTCTTATCTCAATATATACATGTAGTCTCTTCACATTAGTTGAAATCTTGTTGACCTGAAACTGGGTTTGTTTCTTTTCTTATGGACTTCATCAGGCATGATCACACAATTGCTGGACAATCATGTTATCAATAATTGAGCTTACTTTAGTTATCGTCAATGCGTGCGAAAACCACACTGGTATATTTTTTGACTGAGATTGAAATTTCCTTGCTCATGAAGACCGGATTGTATCATACATTGACAATAATGGTCTCTACAATTGGTTCTAGAGATCCCTTGCATATCACAACTTGAGCTTGTAAGTACTCTGAAAACCTCTATAGGTATTGAATTCATAACAACAGATATGATGGACTGTTTTCCGCTTTTGTACCTGGTCTAAAAGTGCACAGAAATGGGCCGCGAGCTTGCAAAATCTTTCCTTGAGATTTTTAACTCAAACCCCCATAGTTGCTTCTATGAGAGCCAAATGACTTTAATCTGATTCGTGGCTGACAGGCCATGTTGTGTTTCATGTGAATCATAGAGCTGGGCTGAACCCCGATCGATTGGATCAGACTGCAACTAATTATCAAATCAACTTGCATGCAATATAAGATATATAAAATAAAAGGTAACTTATGACTCTTTATGTCATGTATAACAGCCTATGAGATATCATTACTTACGCCAGGAAGAAAACCAAAACACTATACAATTTGTGGCAAAAGGAAGCCGAACACTTTCTTGGTCTACAAACCATATATAATCTCATTTAGGTAACAGCTAACCAACAGATGTCAGGTTACAAAAATTTAAACTGGATTATTGTGCCCATCAACTTTAATGTTGATAGGGTACTTCCCAGTCCTCATAACGCTATGAGCCACGTCCCGCTTCCAGATGGTCATCTTCTGTTCCAGCTCGCGAAATTGATCCATTGTGGTCTCCACTGCGAGCAGGTCGATTTCGCCAACTAGAAAAATAATTATTTAGCTCTGATGTAATTATGGCCAATCAAGATGGAAAACATATACCATTGGATCCTTTTTGTTCAATTCTTTGGCACAAAGCAGTGAATTCATTTTTCATATGAAGGAATGTACCTTGGATCACTGCAAGGCGGTCTTCCAATGTCTCATCTACAATAAGGTTGAATATGAAAAGTCAGGCCATATGATACGGAGTGACACATTTCATGAAGAGCTCTCACCTTTCATTTCTTGATCTAGCTTTGGTTCAGGATTATCTCGTTGAATGGGTCCTCCGCTTTGCGACATAGTGGCCATGATATCAACGACGTTTCCTGAATGGATGTAGATAAAGTAACGTTGAAGGAGATATAGATGCGTATCTCAAAATATGAGTAGGGTGGCAAATCTAAAGAAGAGAGTGATCTGACCCACCGAGAAGAATTTATAACTAAAGTTAGGAAAACAGGAATATTTGAGTTTGGGAAAACAGGAATGTATCAAGAAAATCACTTGGTATCTAAGCTCAATCTTAGATAGCAGAAAACAGGTGAAGTAATTATGAATGACTTGTCCAAAGGGTCTGGATCGATGGGCAATTATGGCGATAAGACTTTTCATACATTACCTTACATCACATGAAGAGCCTGGAATATTCTAATGGTTGAGTTCCCTCATCGCATTTCTTCATAAATATACAGTCACAATTTGTGTGCATCTACGTGCCAATGAGGTGAGGTGTTATCAAATCTATGGTCAAAGTTTGAACTGTGCGTGAGGCGTCATCCAACACTCCCCTCAATCTTCACAATCAAGAGTCAGCAAATCAAAATATATACATACTTATCATCTGCGATTAGACAAGAGGGTACATGAGGCAAGTCAAAGAACTTGTTTGCTCAAAGAGTGCTTGTGTGGAAAGTCCTTATTTTGTATATACAATCACAGCCAAAACCCAGGATGGTATTAATATATATCTACATCATCTCGATACTCCTTCTATAACCAACAAACCACTTGATCACATGATGTCCAATCCAACCTGCATCTTGCTACCCTCCTATATGCTCTATTGTGTCCGTGATGAAAGCTCTCATAGAATCAGCCCTGATATTTTTCTTAGTAAAGCAAGTACCAGAAACCTTTTAGATATAATCCTTGCATTCTATCCCCATTTCGAATTCGATGAAGGCGCCAAAGAAGATTACACACTCCTCAGAAAAATATTTTGTGAGATGGTTGCAGGCCGTCTGTCTAACGTAGTCATGCAGTTTAACCACACTCCCCCAAATTACGTTCACGCACTATCTTCAGCACCAAGTTTTGGACCCGAAGAAGCTCAAACAACAACGACTTCCACAATTGACACCACCGCCGATCGAATCACAATGTTCAACTCTTACGGTCTATTGCATCTGCGGAGCGGGCAGTATCGTCTTGCGGCCGAGAACCTCGACCTCTTTGTCAAGATGTATAATTTTCTCAACGCAGAAGAGATATCTGCAATTGCTACGGCTCAAATGGAAGCCCGAGAAACCCTTCGACGCAATACCTCCCTCCTCGGCCAAGCTCATCAGGCCATCGAACAAATACAACTTCTTCTACGCGAACCTAAATTCTCTTCAGAAGCCCGCCTTGATCTTGATGTGCAGCTCAAAATCGCAATTGGTACGCTAAACTCACGCCAGAAGACATTTGACCGCTGTATCCAAGATGTTGGATTCCTCGCTGCGTTAGAGAACTATCATAAGTGAGATTTCTGGCGCCGTGACTTATATGTTATCATATGGCAATACTGATGATCCTATGTATAATATTGTTTTTTGTTTGAATCACTTCGATAAAACGATCTGAAATGTAGAAACAAGTATGATGAATATTTTTGGAATGAAGCCTCAACGGACAATGCTCAGGATCAACCAAATGGACAAACAGCTCCATAGATTTGAGTCTTACATTAAAGAACAACTGTTCTCTATACCAACGGGTGCGTTCTTGCTCCCAAATTTTGTTATACATTTTCTTTGGTTCAACTATCTTGAAAATCATTGTTGCTGATGTCTTGTTGTATTCTGCTATGCCTATATGAATACAGCCTGGCGAAATTAATCAACTAATATAATATACACTCCGTGCACTGGCCGGATAAAACTTGATTTTGATACTCTTGCGTAACATTTTCTTCCGTACCCAATCTGAGATATCTATGATACCATCGAAGCCAACGAGATTATGACATGTACTTCATTATTTTCAGCCTACATAATGTCTTCATGCGCAAACCTTGTCCAAGAATCTTAATTTAGCTTTTTCATCTCGAGTCCCAGAACTATTGTTTTCATGTAAATTCAAAATGATCAGCATGTTTGAGTGGAAACCTGTTCTCTAAGATACCTTTACATATTGGTAGTCTCACTGATATGCAGAAGGAATATACATGTGTACCGTCAAATATATAGCATACTCGATTGGCCTCTAAAAGTTCAGATTTCGTATATGTGAAATTTAGAGCAGAGGTTCGTGATGATCAATGAACTTCTGATTGTTACCTTTGACCCTTGTCATACTTGATGTCATCGTAGTGAGAGTTCAATGAACCATATCTTGTTGTGCAATAGTGTTATGTGTAGCAGCGCAAGGCTCATAAGGACAAAGAGTATAATTAACAGATTGTATCAATGTTATCCCTTGTGATTAATTGAAGTGGGTGCGAATTACAGGGAATTCCAATCTCCATTGAGCATTATTCAACCGTGAGGTGTTCAATATTACTTGATAGAAACTCGCTTGATGGGCTTGTCAGCACAGTTTCTATGCCGTTGGTGACACCAAGACAAACTCCCTTTGTGTCTAATGCGGCGAGTGAATCATCAACAAATCAATGTCGATTTGTTGGACACAAAGACTGATTGTCACGATGAAAGCATTGAGCAACAGATCACTCATGACTAAAGTTTTGATTTTCATACAGATACGTATTAGATGTGCTTGTAATCATGCTACTACATATGTACTATAGAGTACTTCCAATATAGCCGCCTGTTTCATGACTTTTGGTATCGATTTCTCTTGATTCATATTTGTAAACGCCTGGTTGATTCATGGTTATTTCTCCTTTGCTTCTATTTCATTTCTTCTTGTGCTCATTCTCCTTCTCTCCAATTGAACTCCAACATAACTTTATAATCTGATTCAGCCCTGTCAAAGACAATCTATCCCGTCTTATCTTACCACCTAATTCCGGAAAATCCCGTCCATGAGATGTCTCAACCTTTGCTCTCAAAGGGTACAGCTCGTGTTATTCGAAACCGAGGCGAAACTTCTCACTCAGCCGCTGCACCACCAACAACTCGGATGGGTTCCAAAAAGAGGAAGAATGATGAAGCCTCGGAAGAATCGTCAAGTATGTTCAACCTTATGATCAAACAGGTCCTAGATATTGAACAAAGAAACTCAAAATGAAATCATTCTTTTGCTCATCCAGCCGAAAACCCCGCTACGGAACCTCCTCAAGGTACAGGCTCACGCCGAAATCGATTGCTTGAGTTGCTTTCTCGCCACGAGATAAAGAAAAAACCGCGATTGGCCAGGGGACCCACCGAAGTTTCTGGAAAACGGCGAGGGTCTGGGGTGAAGAAACCACGAACTCCGGTCCAAAGCGCCCCCCAAACTGCTCCTTGCATGGAACCGCCAGCTACAACAAACAACCAGGTAGACTATGCTCGGTACAGCAATCCAGATCTGATTGATTTGATTCATCAGGTGGGGATAGACGCTTGCAATCTCAATAGGACTCAGCTGATTGATACATGTTGGACGCATCACAAATTAAGTGAGAATTCGTTTGATATTATTTCTTGACTTGGAAACTGAATCCTTCTTTGTATCGCAGTTGTTGTACCCAAGCATGCTTTTGATTTCAAGATGGATAAAAATGTACAATCGACCCCTGGTATGTCAATTCTGTACACTTCGTGATTATCTTCAGAAAGTACATCTTGGCTTGTCGTTGTTGAACCTGATGAGGTTATACTTAACCCAGATTTGGGTTCTAGTGTTGCAAACATCACTCAGGCTGGGCCTTTGTCGTCAATTATCACCAACCATTGTGGTATGTATATTTTGACTTTACCTTGGCTGTTCCCATAATCTGATGAGCTTCCATCCTACACAGTGTTTGATTCCACCTTTTACGAAATGCCGGACGCTGGGCCTTCATTGTTGAGCGGTTTGATTGATGAAGGTACGTACTGCACTTTTTGTGGAATTACAATAAATCTGATGAGGTTATACTGTACGTCTACAGTCGTGGATTCCGATGCTCCAAACATGACAGAGGCTGGGCCTTTGTCATCAGTTGCTGTTGATAATGAAGGTACATACAGATTCACCTTTTGTTTCACACAATCCACAACTGAATCGAATCATCCTTTAGCCAATAATGATTCTCTGAAGAAAGTTTCTGCGCCACCAAAGCCCAGGAAGAAGAGTAGTGAGCACATGTAATTCTACATTTTGAATTTTGATCAACGCTCATCCTTGATCAACGCTCATCCTGATCTTCTGATGGAAGAAACACGGAAGGTCTCTATTTCAGATGGGGCGCGTGCAGAAGAGGAGACTGAAGCCATAGAAGGTATGCAACTAGAATTCTCTACATAAAAGCATGCTAATTCTGACAAGCTCTCCATTACATACCCGTAAAATTATATCATAAGGTGGGAAATCCTTACATCCAAACATCGAAAAAAATACACCGCCTCAAACTCGAAGACGTACAAGGTTAGCTAAACTGAGACCTTCCCCTCCGCGGGGTAGCAAAGGGAAGGGTAAGGCAAAGGCAACGTCGCCCAATGGTTCAGAAGATTCATTCAATGCAAACAACTTGGACGATTCAAATGATTCGGACTTCAATGTAACACACCAGGATGACAGTCCGTCTGATCAAGATGATAGTCAGTCTGATCATGTTGCAGTTTCACCTTTCAAAGGACGCTCTGGCCGAGGTCGAGGAATTCTGGAATCTGTAGTCTCTAAGCCCGATGACCACATGTCTGAATGTGATGCATCAGCTACCACATCTCCATTGGATCGGATCGGTATACAAAGCGAAGAGCCTGATGTTGCTGGTAAGGGATCTGCGGAGACCAGACATACAGAAGACAGCTGGATTGTCAAAACCATATGTATGTCTTTTTCTAAGCTCTGAACATCCTTCACAGGTTATTGTCTTGTATCTGGAAAGCCATTGAAAAATGATCCAACTCATTTTACGCCAGACAAATTACAAGACCAACTCTCAAGGACGGACAAAAAACTTGATGCACTCGCCGTCGAGTTCAATTTATTTTTGGATGTTTTTCAAAGAGGTGTCAGTAAAAGCCCTCAGACTCGGTGCGCAAAGAAGACGCGCGGTGGACAGACTGCAGTGAGTTCAATTTGATTAAGACATTTTGAATGATTTCATAGTAACCATGTGTTTGTAGGCTCGTATTAGGTTTCATATCGAGACATTGTTTGGGCAAAAAGGAAACCACAAGTTGCTTCCAAACGGAGCAACTGAAATTGAGAAACAGGCTTGGATGCGTGACACAAATCCAAACAATCTCCAGTTTGATACATCTTCTGTCAATTTAGACGGCACTGATACGGTCGATCCATGCTTCCCTTATCCAGACGGGCCAGGACATAAGGACGCCACACCTCGACAACTCCTGATCATTTGGAGGATGATGCGCAGTGTAGGCGTATCTAGCTTTCGGCCCGACTTTTCCGAATCTCAACATTCACCAGACAATAGATGGCTGTGGGCCCTCGCGCTCAGAATATTTTTCAAGCTGGTAGAATGTGGAGAATATACTGGTGTTCCAATTGCTGGTGATGAGAATGTAAAATTTGTCAATAAGTGTCTTAATACCCACATTAGGTCCCTGACCAAACGGTATGTCAGGATATTCATGTTGCAAAAAAACACCATATCTCACACTTATTGTAACAAACTTTTGTGGGAACATACAGGTACCAGAACAAGAATTGGGAAGAAGAACGTCGAAAAAGGACTTCTGATGAAATTCGCCGAAGTGCAAGGCTTAGATATGTGCGTTAAAATTACCCACTCAAAAATATGAATCATTTATTTGACTACTTGATTTATATACACCAGCTGCGGCAGATACGCGAGACCTACATACTTACCAACCCCGAGCTTTGGCGACTTGCAAATGTTGTGCCGCCGGCATGCAGTGACGATGAGACCGACCTCGAGCAAATCTCAACACCTAGCCAGCAGGGCCCGGTTATACCCTGTGTGATACGAAGCGTTGAATGGCGAAGCAACAATCTCAAGACAATATGTATGTTACTTGATCTTGCTAAATCAAAGGTTGATTCAAGTAAACCACGCAAGAAGGGTGCATCACCAAGGCAAAGTGGCCGGCCAAACCGTCCTCGGTATCGCTGCATAGGTGGACCACAAAGTCAGGTACCTGCACCAAGTGGCCTTCCGGTAGACTGCTATTCTTCGACTTGGCTCCAGAAACTTTCTCCCCTGGAAAGAACCCAGCTAGAAGTCAATCCTGTACCTATTCTGGATGAACTGCTTCCTCTCGTCGAAAAACTTTGATTTTTTCGCTTGTATGTAAACATTCCTGATACATCATGTTTGACTCCGATCACCGACACAGATCTCTTGATTTAGAAGCAACAGAACAGAGATAAAGGTATATAAACAATTGTATCTTCTGTCCACAACCGCTTTTTAATACATCAGTGTTTATCAGTGATAGACTCAAAGAAAAATTTTGTTAACTTTTGACTTCATGATATATCATAGTTCGTGTCAGAGGTGGAATCAAGAGAACTATCAATGTATCTCTCAAATAAAGTTGTTGATTTTTTATTTCATTATAGTTTTTATCAGAGGTGGAATAAAGTGAGCTATCAACGTATCTTTCTTCTGTGAAGAACCATTGCATATTTGTTTGATATTCAATAGAAAAGACAGACACAGTGCCAGTTCAATGTGACCTTAACATCAAGGTCACAACCATTGCGTAGTTTCTGAAAATTAGACTGGAAACCAATAAGCAAACACGTTTATGACTCAATTTCGGACAGTTTTGATAGAGACGTACTTTCCATTGGACATGTGCCGCAATCTGATTACCTTCAATGCTGGGGTACACTTATTCAAATCCAGAACTCAGATCACATTAAGATAGGGATAGTTTTTTACCATCATCAAGCTATTGCTTTGGTCCAGATGTATATTTACTTGATCCAGGCTAGGAATTTACAACAGAGTAAAATACCCAATCACTTCATAGTCGCCCAACCGGTCCGTCAACCATCAAAGTCAACTTTTTTACAATATACAATTCTTAATTTTTACATTCTGAGATTGAGTGAGGTCAGAAGATTTATCAGATCTGATTGATGATTACATTGAACACAACTGATCTATATGTACGTCAAGATCACAAGTGGGAAAGATCATTGCCTCCCAGGACATCTTTTGATGACTTGATTATAATCAAGTCATAGCGGAAAGGCTGGGATGACCAGTCATTATGTTGATCATCTGAATTGCAGAAGAGCTACGAATGTCTCATTCTGATTGTATGGTCAAATTAATCTCTTATATTGATATAACTATCTTCTAGCTTTATCCATGTATTGTAATCAACAAACAAGACCACTTGATAAGTTGATCATGATCATGAGGTTGTAGAGCATATATTACACCTACTGCTCCGTCAAGTTTCTAACTCAAAGCTCATACATTTCTCTGAAGATTTTTTTAAACCATCTCATCATTCAGTACTCCAGATATCATGGATCATCACCCGGCCTATTATGTTTACTTACCCAATTATATGCTTGAATACGTTGTTGGTGAAACTAATCCTAGGATCGATGCGGACCTCTTCTTGAGCAAAGCTACTCCAAATCAAATTGTGGAGGTGATCTCAGCGTTTCATCCCCGTCTCCGTCTAACTCGAAATGCCGAAGAAGACCATGAACTCCTCCTCAAACTTTTCATTGAGAAGGTGGCCCCACGTCTATCTCGTTTAATCAGCTCTCTTAATGGCAACAAAAACTATATCCAAGGCCTATTCGCATGCCCCGTATACAAACCTGATCAACTCACTAGCCGATGGATCAATTCCAGCGCTGATTACGACCCTAAACGAATTGATATGTTTGACACCGGTACTCTTATGCACCTCAGGAGCGGGAAGTACCGTCTTGCAGCCGAAAGCCTCCAGCACTTTATCGAGTCCTATACGTTTCTGAGCCAAGCAGAAATTGATGAGATTATTGGTGCTCAAACTGATGCTGAGGACACTCTCCACGACACATCCATCTTCCTTGAACGATCCGTCGAGTCCATCGAAAGTATTCACCTTCAATTGCGTCTGCCCACCCTCTCACGAACCAAACGCGGAGATCTTGAGGAGGAATTAAAATGTGCTAAAGCTTCTTTAAGATCCCGTCAGGGGATGTTCAATGCTGCCATTGAAGACGTTGGTTTTCTTAGAGCGTTGGCCAAACATCATGAGTGCGTTCCCTGTCACAATTCTCTACATGATCACTCTTAAGCTGATCTAACTGATGCTATACTGATCATTCAATTAGGGGAGTCCTCCAAAAACATCAACCCGCTCAAAATTAGCTGATCGAGAAATTATTGGAGCATTGGCTGAGCAACATGAGTGGGTTCCTTGTTTCAGCATTGTTTGCTATTGTTTACTAACCACTTGATTGCATATTAAAGGTTCATCAAGGAACATCGTCCTGTCAAAACATCGAACCACTGAAAATTAGCCCGTCCAATACCATAATCAAAAATCTCAAGCTTTGAATCTCTGTGATTTGTTGTCTTATCACTTTGACTGTCGTAACTGTTGATCATTATCTCTGACAAAAATTTTATAGCTGTTTTTGCATCATGTGAACCATGCATACCGCACTACTTGTCAATCACAATCACATAGTGTGATCGTGAAATTCTGAGTCATAAGATTGAATACTTTGCATATCACTTATAGTA
Source organism: Melampsora larici-populina 98AG31 (assembly GCF_000204055.1). Classification (NCBI taxonomy): domain Eukaryota; kingdom Fungi; phylum Basidiomycota; class Pucciniomycetes; order Pucciniales; family Melampsoraceae; genus Melampsora; species Melampsora laricis-populina. The sequence goes on from NW_006768808.1 coordinate 102,423, forward strand.
ATGCTCTCATCAAAACAGTTTTTGTGTGAGGTAAAAAGTCCCGGCGCGAAGATATGGTTCCTGGAACATGTTGGTTTGTAGTCATGAGTAATCAGCCCTATGTAGTTCTAACTTCTAAGTATCGAAAACAGTCCTTGGTTGGTTTCCTGGATCTGCGAAACCCGCTCTATTGATCTTTCAGGTTTTCCCACCCCAGGAACCTGCTCCCTTGTTATGTAGTTCTAACTTCTAAGTATCGAAAACAGTCCTTGATTTGTTGTTTTTCTGGATCTGCGAAACCCGCTCTATTGATCTTTCAGGTTTTCCCACCCCAGGAACCTGCTCCCTTGTTATGTAGTTCTAACTTCTAACTATCGAAAACAGTCCGGAATCTCAAGTTTAGGAGATCAAGTGTTCCAGAAAGCCAACATGATAAACTCTCGGAAGTTCTGTTTGATCTTCTCCTAGAAAGCAAAAGCTAATACCTCATCAATGAAATCAGAGATATGTCCCTGCTCCAGTTTATGCTAAATCACGAGACAGATAAACTCTCGGAAGTTCTGTTTGATCTTCTCCTAGAAAGCAAAAGCTAATACCTCATCAATGAAATCAGAGATATGTCCCTGCTCCAGTTTATGCTAAATCACGAGACAGAGTGAAAGGAAGAGAATTTATAGAATTAGACTTACTAGTAAGAGACCTTGAGCTTTCGTCATTAAGGCAAGAAAACCTCTTAATTTGGCATCTGTGGTGGAACCTTGATCTATCCATTGATTAGTCAATTCTATGTACTTTGCTACCAGCTCCTTTCTCTCAATTAATAATTCTTCTTTCTTAGATTGATCTAATTCTTGAGAAGGTGAGGAATCGCGATGATATGGTTTCCAGGTGGACTCTCCTCCGACTTCTTTGAGTTGTTGTCGTGATCGACATGCATGAGCAAGTCTTGACTAGACTTGGAGAACATGATCTCAGAGCGTTCAACAGCTATGTCGATCAAAGGTAACGAAATTTTGATTGAGCACCACAAAGACAACCCACATGATCAAATTCAGCAGGACATACGCACGATCAAGCATCGGAGCCAAGACTTTCCAAACTCCATGAAAGACCCATGGAGCGTCGTGGATGATCAAGAGTTCCATGGTCTTTTTGAATAGTGGATCACTGAGTATCAGTATTGTTCCTTAGCATTTGAACAGGTTTGAGCCAACCAGGTCCGTCCGTGTCTTTCATCATATCAATCAAATGTATCGGTGTAGCTTTAAGGGTCACATCTCAGAAGTACGACTAGTTGAATAGGAATCAGAGGCAATGTCAATCAAAAGACAAATATTCCAAGAAATATGTATTGTGCAGATGATAGGAAGTAAGATATGGACAAGAAAGAAGATATGATAGTATGTATAAGATATGGACAGGAAAAAGAGACAGATCAATGACAAATATAAAGCTTTGTAAGATATGGACACGAACAGATAGAAATATCAATGACAAATCATATAATAGAGTGTAAGATATTGACAAGAAAGGAAAGATAATATATGGACACGAAAAAAGAGACAGGTGAATGAAAGATATAATGGTTTGGGAAATATGGACACGAATAGATAGAAAGACCATTGAAAAGTATAAAATATGGACAAGAAAGGATATATAATTTAGTAAAAGATATAATAGAGATTGGATGAATCAGTACATGATTAACAGATTTTCATCGCACCATTGACACCATTGCTACAGTTGAAAATTTTAAACTACTATGGAGTTCTTGTGGTTTGTACATCAACCAAGCACAATGTGCAATTATTTCGTCTAACTTAACCACATGATCTTCGGGTGAGTCCCACATCAGTAAGTGAGCTTGTACATCAGGCATCTGGAAGCTTTTGAAAGGATCTTTCATTTTTTCTGGAATCGCCTTGAATACTTGTATATTCAGCCAGGTCTCCATGATGTTGTGATTTGGCTTTGGCGCTCGACGGTGAACAAAGATCTTTGATATCCTACCAAACCGTTTGTGTTTGCTAGCATTTGTTTTGAAGATGACAAAGCTGTTATTTGGATTTGCTTCAAATGTTGAAAAAGTAATGTTAAGATGATCGATGTGCTTGTGAAAAAACGCGCGGGGAGGGACAGGTGCATGACCCAGTGCCTCATCTGGTGAGAATGAAGCCCATTCCTCCGGATCTACCCAAGTACATTCTTCATGCCTTTGACCATTCAGGCGTCTGATTAATTGTATAAGTAGTTTTTCATCTAACGGGTCTAGCTTAGAATTAGAAAGGCGTCTGGGTTTTGGTAAGGGTGGTTCGTACAGTGCTTGCAATCGAGTGACATATGGTTGAAGCGCCTGCGGAAGTTTTCCACTTTGTAGCAGAGCGGAAAGGTTACCAGCACGGCAGAAGTTCTTGAGGAACGTGATTTCGAGTTCACCTGTCAGATCAAGCAGAAATTTGATCAGCACATACATCATTGATACTTGAAGACAGAAATAAAAACAGTCTATCTTACCTATGTGGTTATTGTG
>NW_006768808.1:105856-128155 GCF_000204055.1 Melampsora larici-populina 98AG31
ACCTACGTCGACTGATGAATATCGCAGATCTGAGCATCTGGGTCAAATGGCTTTGATGATTCTTCAAGGGATTCGTCCAGCCATAACTCAACCTTTGGTCGAGAAAAGAAACGTCCAAGCCAATGTACAAAGCTTTGAAATGCATACTGGCGGACAGGTTTTGGATTTCCTCGAAAGAACCGAATAAGTGGCTCACCACAGACTTCGACCAAGAATTCGTGATCGTTATCTGGCATCGAAGAGACAATGGCGCCGCTATCTGAGTGATTTCCATCGGGAGGCCCTCCAGGGATCCGGGCAATACGGTGATGACATTGTTTTGGTGTGTTTGTCATTGGATAAAGAGCAAAGCACACCTTACAGCAGTTCATAAAAATCAAGTCTGGTTCGAGTCGAAGCCATCCAAGAACTGTGACCATGCTTTGTGGGATTTTCTGTAGGGCTGAAGCGTCTACGGGGCTGAGATTCGACGGAATGTGTGAAAGACTTGGTACAAGTCCGCGGGTCAAAGAAAGCTCGATTGTAATGCGCTGTACATCGAGTAACCAAGCACTAGTAGATCTTGAGGTGTGGTCGAATATGCTTATGATGGCCGCGCTCAGTGCAGCGTGAAGGCACAGGGCATTCGCATTCTGAAGGGTGAAGATGTGGAATTCGCCTGTAACGTGAGATCAATTGGACAATCAATCAGACGTTGCTTGTGAAACACATCAAGCCAAGGTTATCTTACCACAATCAAGGGGGTCCATCCCACTACTCTTATCTACAGCTAAATCTAAGCGTACTTGAGCCGAATGCTGGGTTTGAGATTGTTCAGGCAAGCCTGAATCAATAGTGTCCAAGTTACCAGCGTGGTCTGGACTTGATCGATTTGCTGGCGGTGGGAGCTGCGGTGAGTGGGTGTATTTCAGTGGTGAGTTTTTCATACATTTTCAATCAATATTTCGGATTACTAACTGGTTCTGTATGATCGGAATTTGATCCCGAGTGAAGCGACAGCTGCCCAAGTCGAGTAAGCACGTCACTCTGTGCCCCAGAGCCACCGTTGTTTGCAGAAGGAACTGTGCTTGTCGAAGATATTGAGGATGCCGCGAGCTTTCGAAGGTCGGCACGCTGATGAGCTTCGTAAGCTTCTCGAGTGAGCTCAACACCTTTGTGATGGTTTCCAGAGGGGTCTAAGTAAACTCCAGAGTTGCAGTCGAAAGTCTGGCAACGACAAACAATCCGATGGGCTCTGCCAGTCTTCTTTTCGCGAGGAGCCATGTGAATTTCGCTATCAGATAAATTCTACAGGTAGGCCAGCTTGCGACTGAGGAAAAGGAAATCAAAAGAGAATTAGAAGAAGTTGAAAATGGTGATAGCGTTGAAATCAGAGAAAATTACAGTCAATCCAGATTTCAAAGTGTGCGACAGGTAGGCCAGATTGCGACTGAGGAAAAGGAAATCAAAAGAAAAATAATTAGACACTGGAAATGGTGATAGCGTTGAAATCAGAGAAAATTACAGTCAAGCCAGGGGATTTTGTTACTAATCTAGGGACTCAAGGCAGAGATGAGTAGGGAGCAATTGCAAAGACTGTGAGGTGCATATATATAATAAATGTGTCTCGTATCACTGTTGAAAGAGCCTGTGGCTCAATGCACGACTGAAAACAAAGCTAAGAAAAATTGAAACAAAAATATTAGTTTGAATCAATCATCTTACAAAACCATTCTTAGCTGATAACACTACATCATGGTATGCACGATTTGCTCTGTTCCCGCAAAGTCAATTCACAAACTCCCTTTCAAACTATCTTTCATTTCATAAAGACAAAATCAAGTATTGATTGAACATATAACTAAGTCTACATACGCGTCATGTGTCAATGGTGGAGATGAGATATCATCCTGATGTGATCTGTTAGAAGCTAATTCTTACGTATTTAGCACAGGAATAGTCTGATGCAATCTGATAGAACCAATTCTTACACTCAAGAAAAATCTGATCCAATGTGATAGGAACTGGCGATACACATCGACAGCCATTGCTGTACAGATTGAAAGCGAGGATAAAAAAACTAGGGTCCAGAAAAGCCACAGGATCGAACAGGATCGAACCAAACATGTGCGTAGATGATTAGGCCAACTGAGTGATGCAACCTACCAACAAAGCAGAGGATGAAGTTAGTTGTTCATTCATATCCACAACAAAGCGAGAGCAAGTGAGATTTAGTGATATACCTCAAACTTCGGTGTCCATCATCTCGGCAACTACAGAGTAATGGTACCCCTCGATAATAGAAAGGGGTGGCACTTTTTCATCGCGAACAAATTTGATGTACAAGTTGGCAAGAATTGGTTGGGTCATTGCAATTGAATGTACAAAGATTTGCGGAGCGTGGCACTGTATCGCGAATCGTAAGTTCTCAATCGGGGTTTGACACGCCTTGGCAGCTGACATAATCATAGGCTTGCAAGTGAATTCGTGATTGGCCGGAAGAAACAAATCCTTATCAACATGTGCTTTGGATAGTATAAGTAATTGATCAATACGGGAGCCGTCACGGATCTCAGCCTTAGGGTCTGCGGCTAAAATTGCGCCGATTAGCATTCCACGTGTGGTGCGACGATGGAGCGGGTCAAAATCTAAGTTCACGTCTGGCGACTTAGTAGTTTCTGGTGCAGGTGGGTCGATAAGGAACGGGACTAATTTTGGTCGTACATCCTCTAGGAAAGCCTTGAGCAAATTAGCTTTGGGGTGAGACGGGCGGGATGAGGTTTTTGGATTAAAGTGAAACAACACTTGATAGTAAGTGAGGTTTAGAACACTTTTCGATTTTGTCTCAAAATCACGTTCGAGGAAGACTTTGAGAGTCTCGGGAAGGGTCGAGATCTTGGCCGCGACTTCGGGATCGACTTCGGCATTTGGACTGGCGTAGGATGGAGCAGGCTCAGATTTGTTGACTGTTGGCGGAATTGACTTAGCATCAAGGGTAGAGGTAGTGGCTCCAGGAGCGGTAGAGGTTGGAGAATTCATCTTCATATCAGGTGAGGAGGCCTTCGGGGATTTCGCTTTTGATTTGGCCATAGCTTAACAATTGGAGCAAAGGAAAAGAAAAATGCGTCAACAAGACAAAGAAGGGACAAGCGAGCGCCGAGTTGGACGATTAACGTACTGGTTGTGATTTGAAGACAGGGATATAGGGCAGCTATCAAGAAAGTTTTAAAGCCTGATCGAGTGGAGCAAAAAGCACCAATCAGTTCAGCAGGTATCCGGAATGGAAAGATAAGACATTGTACTTATATGAGAGATATCGTATTTGGTCGTATACAAGTGGGTTGCTGTTTGAGAAGGGATGATCAACACATTTTCAATCAATTGCAAGCTGACTGTATAAACAAAGGGTTAACCATGAAGTTTGGGGCGGGCTTTTGATATACAGAAGCAGGAATGTGAGGATGAGGGTGACAACCACTTTGAAATTATTGTACCCTCAAAAACAAGTCATTCCATAATCGCAAAAAGAGGGTATTGGAGTTTTGAGTCCAGGAATGATCTTTCAATGATCACACACTTAGGTAACGCCCACTAGTGCAACAAAGAAATGTCACCTGGTGACACTTACTTGGTTTGTCAATTTGTATTGAGCATGAATGGTGACAAAACAAAGAAGAACAATCGAGTGAAATTTGTTTGATCTCTATGACAGTCTTTGATCATGGGCTTAGCAACTAGTTATGTGGAGGAATTGTTTGGAAGGATTTTGGAGACAGAAAAAAATCCAAAAGATTGTGAACACGTAGAGATTGCAAGAAGGGAAAAGCAAACTGATTGCGTATCATGAGCAGTGCCTTACAAGGTTTAAAATTGGTAGAGTATGAATAACATGCTGGATTATAGTATTGATGGAGTGAAATACTTGTCCTGTACTGAAATCTCACATAAATGAGAAAAGAAGGATAAAGAAAGCTAGACAATAATATTCTATGCAAGCGAGAATTTTGTAAACCCATGCGAAAAGATGACTTTTTCTGTAGTGGTAGAGTACGTACTTTTTTTGTGAGATCGTTAAGTCGAGTGTTTGGAATCCCAATTGCTGACTTGGGTGGCTGGTATAACTTTGGTATTTGAAAGTCATTGTTTTCTGTGAGGTCACCATCCAGATTCAGATCATCGAGATCTTTCTCCTCTTCATTACAATCATCATCAGTCATCTTTTCCCATTCATCATGTTGTGTTTCATTTTCTGAGTCTTCATTAACAATAGTCATATCTAATTCTTCTTCTTCTGGAATTGTAGCGAGAGTCTCGTGAATAGGAAAGGATCCAAGATGTGCCTTTTTAGTTGATTTCAACTTAGGTGGAGTAATTTCAATTGCTTTGAGCCCCGAGTTGACAATGAGTGCAATTTGATGACACATACATCAAATGTGCATCGTTTTGGCCTTCCATTCGAATTCCTCACCAGAATCAAGTGCAACCTGTGAAAGTCTCGTCTCGATTGCTCTAGCCATGGTAAAGTTATTACCACCTGAATCCGTTGTTTGAGCCAGCAAGTGTGATCATTAATAAAACTCAAGTCAGCCAGCAATCTAATTGGAAAGTGAAATTTACATAAAAGAAACTTATTTTGGGATATAGCTTATGCTTCCGTAGAAGATTGATTAATGGCTCAGCAAGCCACTCGCCATTATGATACCATGCTATGAGTTTGAAACCGAGATGTTGGGAGAAATACTCCCAATTGTTATTGATGTAAGTGATAGAGTAACTTGAAAATCCGAATCGACTTCCCTTGCTGGTCCAGGCATCTTGTATGATCGTGAATTTACTGGTTAAGTTCTACAAAGGTTGTTAAATGTCAATATGGATACTTTGATACTTAAATGGATGGTATTTGCACTTACAGAAAGAGAATCAAAAAGAGCGTTCTTTAATGAAATATAGAGACGATGACCTTGTGTAGCAAACCAAGTTCGGCCATGAACTTCGGCCTCAATGTTGGCGTATCTGAAAGCAGCTTGTAAGATTCTATTTTCGGCATGTCTCCAGGGTATTGCTTTATTGATCATCCATAAAACCAAAATCTGATTGAAAGTCTTCTTGTTGAACTTTCCAACCTTCCGAGCCAAAGCAACATCTATCTTCTCATCATCAAGAATATCTTCACCTCGAGTTTCGATACCAGTTGGTGGAAGTTGAGCGCCAGCAGCAATAGTCTTGACGCGGCCTGTGCAGCCTGGGTTCCCGGACTTTCCACCCTGAGTTGAACCATCTTGATGTGCCAATAAGTTGGTTTCCGAGCTTATTGCCCCACAAACAGTCTTTGGTTTATTGTCTGCTCCTGTACACCATTTACAAGGAAAGGAGTTACCACGTCGGGTAGGATCCTACATCAAATGATAAAGATCTTCATATAATAAGCCACAATCAACTTGAATCCATCTGTTAGACAATACTCACATCCTTATCACCATGAAATGGGTCTTCAAAGTAAAGATAGATGTCATCAAACACAGATTTTGAAGTGCTGGAATCGGGTTGAACTTTTGAGTTTTCCTCATCAGAGTCTTGTTGAAGATTGATATCGTTAGGCCTAAGGATTGATTCACGGATTGGTGCTGACTGTATTAGAAGGATCAAATCACTTGGATTAGTACATCCAGAATGAAGTAAGTCCAAGAACTATCTCTCACCTGAGCTGCCTGCTTTGCTCGTTTGGGACCTGTCAATTTTTTTTAATTACTTGCTCCTTTACTACATTTTTTTTCTGAACCTTTGAATTATGTTGGATTTTGTCATTGCTCAATACAGAAGCTGATCTTTGCCTTGATTTGATTGTCCTCGGCTGTGAGTTTGGTAAATTATTTGATGGGCCTTGAGATGTATCAAAGCTAGAAGCTTGAATTGAGCCAATTCGTGATGAGCGTCGACGGAGGAGAGTGGGGCGTTGAATTGTATCTTCCCTTGAAGGTTCTCCAGGAGGATCAGAGGAGTCAGACAACATTGATGAAGTATTGTGTGATTGATGGAGTGTAGTTGATTAAACTTGGTACCAAGACTCTGATACTGGTAAAGCAGTGATATACTGCATTACTATACTGTAGTTTTTAATACTATACTTACTCGAGTATAGTATATTACAAGTGGTCAGATACTATACATACTCAAGTATAGTATATTACACGTGGTCAGATACTATACTGTCCAAGTAAAGTATATTAAAATTTGATACTATACTACAGTATCAAAATACTGTATAGTATAGTGGCCGTGTTGCTCTCAGCGGACCCTTGATTTCAGGCTGGAAACACACAAACCGCTATTGCAAGACATGAATGTTTGGGTGAGTTTCTAAACTACATTCCTGCCATGAGTTTCAGGACATCAATCACCAGTCACTGAGCTTACCCTAGATCCTTCCGCCCAACTGGACAACACCGGTGCAGATTGCGGCCCCCCGTTACAGGCCAGATTTGTATAAAAGACGGCGAGCTAGCCACCTTGGTTACCCCAACATCCACACAAGCTTGACCAATTTCACAAGGCCTTGTGTGTGCCTGTTCATTATTGCATCCTTGTCTTGACATTCCTTCTTTAGCTGACACGTTTTTTGTATCACAGAGGCCATCATGCCTTCCGCACGTGGTCACACTACACCTCAAAGCTACCCCCATGTCTCTTCGAACACCAACAGCCCAGAAACTCTTATGAGTTCCACACCCCCCGTTACCCCCGCTTTGCCTCAGACATCCCTTGCCACTCCAAACCACGACTCTGTTATCAAGCGCAAGTTCCAATGTCTCCCAATTCGCTTGAAATTTGTTCTGGAACCCAATGTCAACTTGGATGCTAGATCAACCACCAAGGCTCTCATTGAACAATTCATCAATCATTTTGAACCCAATGTGAAGACTTCATCCCTTGCAAAAGCAGCCCTCAAGAATCTTTTCTATCAACATGTCTCACCGGTCATCAGGCAGCACTCTTCAGTCATCAACAGTTTGAATGCAACCCCAGTTTCCTCACCCTCACATGCCAACGGGTCTACTAGGGCGCTTCACTTCAACAAATACGCCCATGCTTTTGACCCTTTGTTTGATCCTAACCATCACACCAGCACTAAGAAGGTCCTTCATGCTGCAGTCCAACACAAATCTCCCAACAAAGCACTTGCTCCTTTGAATTTGATCAAGAAACCAGATTCAATTGAACTCTTCAAACGCTATGTACACACAGCCCCCGCCTGTTGTCCACATTTCTCTGCTATTCCTCCTGTGCTCGAGGCTTCCGAACTTCCAGGCCAAACAAAGGACAAATTACGCTTTGCCCTACAAGGGCACATCCCTGACCTATTCATCCTGTCCCATGTCAACAAGTTTGCCCTCATCAACATCTACCAACACTTCATATTGGGCGTGCCTGATGCAGATGGCGACATTGCCCAAGATCAAGTCAATTTTTTTCTGTTCGACAACCCAAGCCATCAAGTAAGCTTCTTCCATTCTCACCTACACACTGATTCTCTCAATCTGACCTACACATCTTCCACCTCAGCACTTCCAAAGTGCATTGTAAGTTGCCGTCTATCAACTGTTCATAGGTAAGAATTCCCAACACATCAACACAAATGTTCTCAATACTCATAGCGCTTCTTTTATTGCCGCAGTTTCCAAATAGATCGCTGGGAAAGAACTAACTTTGTAGTCACTCAAAGGCACAGTCCCACTTGTTGAATCTCATGTCCGTCTTGTCCTGGAACATTTAGTCGTGGCGAATTTGAGAAACAGCATATTTGTCGAGATACTTATAAGTAGACACTAGCACAACTGGGCGGCGGGCGCCACATCAAAGTCTTACATTAGCCTGATCCCCTGACATTCTTCTTATGTAGAAAAATATTACCAGTGTTTGACCAAGTCCCAATCCCATCATTTTTTGTCCATTACGGATTGTAAAGTGGCTTCCAAAATGACACACCCACCTCATCATACTCAAATGAACACATTGCGGACATAGTATCTTCACATACTAAGATCTAGTGAACACTGTAAATGTTGACCAAGTGACTGACAAAACAGTATCATGAAATCATATTTCACTACGCCAAATTGAAAATTTACCGCTGAGTTTAGAAAATTGAGAAGACATAGAAAATTATGGAAAATCTGGGAGGGGTCAGAAAAATATGAAAAAATATTGGTTGGGCCCTTTGGTGCATTCCAATCATCTGGCATATTTTTTCATATTTTTACAACCACAATGCAAATAATGTCAGAAACCCAATTTTGGTCCAAAACTGGCAGGTAGAGAGACAGTGACCTTGCAACACCAACAAAATCATCAATTTTTCTCCAACACATGTAATGTCTTGACATTCTGAATTCCACATTCTGGATCTACAGTTTGTGTGCACAAAAAAGCTGTGTGTCTCCAATAATGGGTGAGATATATCAAGAGACGTACACAGCAGAAACCATATATAAGCATAGAAGTCATAACTACAATGGCTTCAGCACCTTAATAAACCTTGTAGAGACATCATGCGGCTTCCATAAATTGCAAGTGTTCAGATGATTGAATAAAAATACTCATATTTTTGTGCTTGGAGGTTTTTGCCCAAATATTGCTAGTTTTGGACCAAATTTGAGTTTCTGACATAATATCCCCTGTGAGCATTTTGGTTTGCGGAGACTTCTAAAATCATGGCAAAAATATGCTAAAATATGCAAAATGAGGGGACAGCACCCATGAATTGAATCATTATTTTTTCCAATTTTTCTGACCTCCCCTGTATTGGTGATATTTTTCTACAGTTTCAATTTTCTGAACTCAGCGGTAAATTAGTGATCTGGCGTAGTGTTTACATGAGAAGGCAGAATAATGTGTGCAAGCATTTGCAGGCAAGACACAACACCAATTGACTCAGACAGGTATGTGTTTGGGGCCAGCCGACTGAGCTGAAGAGGTATTTTTTGTGCAAGTGCTTGTCTAAACCAATTGGGGTAACAAACATTTACAATCAACACTCCCTATGGAGAGTCTCTGTCTTGGTTTTTTGTAACCAAAATATGTTCAAGACTTCCATCTACAATTTGTGGGTTCAATACTTTTGTTGTCTGCTTGTTCTTATTCTTATTCAACTCAGGCATATAATATGTATCAAACTTTTGAATTACAAAACTAAAAAATCCTCAACATAATCATAATTCAAAAAGTTGATAACCTCTTCCAAACTTTACAAAAGAAAAAACACAATGATCACACAAAGAGACCAATCTTCATTTTTTTACTCACCTCCAACACTCAGGTCTTCTTCTTAAAACATCACAAACTTCATCTATACCCAACCCATTCCCATCAATCTGCAACTCCTTTCTGTTAATTTCATCATCCATGACTTGTTCTTCATCAAAACAAACTATCCAGGCAATCATATTTAATTTCTTTTCACCTTTATTATGTGAAATAATTTACAAAGATAAAAAATGAATGGCATCAAATAATCATTGCCAACTGATTTCACAAACCTTCATGTTTTCTTTTACCACATTAATCCAACATTTTTCAAAATCAAACTTTGATTGATGAACTCCATACAAAATTGTAGATCTGATTCCAATCCAATTTAGTTTTATCCATTCTTGACTGATCTCCAGGTATGATTCTTGTTTTCTTTTATGAATTGATGTACTGATTGATTCAATTGAATGAGTCCAGGTTGTAGATGGTTTAATGAATTTGGGTGATCAGTTCAATTTTTGTCAACGTTCTTCTTCTTCTGGGTAGTATTGAGTTCTACATACCTTCATCCAAAAATGAAACAAATGAAAAAACAAAAACAAAAAAAGCTCGAAAATCCGGACTCAAAGTTTTAAATATTGTCCTTTATTTCAAAATTGTATGGAAATCAATTTTTGATAACTTACTTCCAAATATGGGGTTTAAGCTCTGATGAAAGAACTCTACTTCAATCTTTATCTGCTCAAGCTTTACAACTTTCTGGAAAGGTTTCAACTTTTTCAATGAAGGGATCAAAAATCAACTCACAACTTCCATTAAATCCAATCCTTTCAATTATTTCATTCAACTCCTGTGAAACTTCCAAAGATGAAGTTTGTTCTCAATTTGATTTCATCAAAAAATTCAACATGAAATTAAACCAAAAATTTGAATTATCAGAATTTGTTTTTGATAAATGTAAAAATGACTTACAAGATCATCATTCCATTGAGGAGAAACACTCAACATCCATTCCCAACTAACAGAATCCCTAACCAAGTTCAAACCCCCAGCTTGGCTGATCCCTTTATTCTTTTCACAACTTCAAAATTGTACTGATACTGAATATTTAACTAATCCAATTCAGCCATATTGTGATTCAAACACATTTCAAGCAATCAAAATTTTATGATACTTATCTCAAATTAATCTCAATTGTAATTCAATTAGAAATCTTATTTGATTTTGATTTTCCATATTCTTTTGAATTCATAATTTTAATTCCAGTCTCTTCAAAAACCAATTGATATAAGAACCAAATACTCAGTCTATTTATATGAAACAAAATTGAGAAAACAGGAAAAAAAATTGGTGCAAAAAACTTTACATTGATTTTTGCTACAAACCGACCCTCAAACCAAGTTCCATTTGCTAAAACCACTTCAACAGTACCACACCAATTTTCATTCTTAAAACAATAAGATTGACATTTATGGGATACAAAGTTGAATCCGGGAACGGTCCCGGATTTTTTTCCGAATTTCCAAATTTCCAAATCGAGTTGAAATTTGGGAAAAAAGAGGTGTAATGGCGGATGGAGCAACCGGGGATTCAAAGTTAAAAAAATCCGGATTTTTTCCCAATATCCAAACTACCGCTAAACACGGTATTTGGAAATTTGGGAAAAAATCCGGGACCGTTCCCGGATTCAACTTTGTATCCCATAATTGAAGAAAAGGTTGAAATCCATATTCTTGATAGGTATCCCACATTCACTGGGTTTCACAAACCCAAGATGTATAACATTTTTACAATATCCAGACTCAGATGAACCCTCATGTGACCACTAACATATCAATTTTGAGTTTGTAGTCCTTTTCCTTCTTTTGCTGGTCAATTTTCAATTCAACTAAAGGAAAACAGAGAGTCTTGTGAAGGCCTTTGAAGTTTATCAATCATCTTGAATATTGATTTGAAGTTATCTTGAAATTGACTGCTTTTAAATAGTTTCAACTCAATCAATCCCTTCAGCGTTGAGATATCTTGTCAACATGTGAATTGGATCACTACTCCTTTTCAACTCTTTGTTTGCTTGATGACTTTGATGGTACATGTGGGGAATGTATTCAGGGTCTTTGATCAATATGAAATAAGTAGATTTGAGCAAGATTTTGATGGCAGATGTGTAGATGGTTTTGATTGGGGTTTTTAAAATGATAAATTAATCGTTTCATGAAGATTTTTTGATCTATAGTGCATTACACTGCAAATATAATGTATTTTTCCCAGGTGAAAAATGATTACATTTATTTCACAAAATGATTAAAAATGCATTAATTCTGCATTAATTCTGCATTTTTCTGCATTAATTCTGCATTATTAATCATTTTGTGCATTAATGTCAATCATTTTTCACCTTGGAAAAATACATTATTTTTGTGCATTACAAACAAAAAGAAAATGAATGTTAGTAATTGAGTAAATTTGAAAGGAAGAAATTGAACGACTTGGTTTTGTATTAACAAATTTGATTCAAATATTTGAATTGATCCTGGATTTGTTGGATTTATCGGATCATTGCTTGGTAGTGGCCATTGAAGTTTTTTTTCAAACACTATCATTAGATTACTTGAAAGAAAATGAATCGACCAAAATTAAAATCCAGATCTCTAATATCAGTTTTGACATGAAAGAGTTTAGGAAAAGATTTCTTTGGTAAGTACTTGGACGTTCACTTTCTTTTTGAATTCAATCAATCAAAAACCACTCGTACTTCATCTAGAGTCAACCGTTGTTCACCATCAAATGAATCTTGTTGTTTATGTAGAGGAAGAAGTCATCCACCTGTAGAAAAGACTTATGAATCTTCCAGAGCTAGGAGTCGATCCCTGAGGAAACTCGGGTTCAGTCTAGGGTTAGAAGTCGGTTTCCACCACCTGCTTTGCGGTCTCGTTGGTCTAAACGGTCTCATTGATCTAAAACAATTCTCATTGATTTAAAACAGTTGTTAGTGATTGATAAGGAAGAATGAATATGAGTGATATATCTGATTGATCATGAATCTCTTGCAGTATGGTTTGATTATTTGTTATTTTTGGGACTACAATACTAAGATCTGTCAGCTTGATCTAAATATGACATGGATGAGACTGTGATCCCCAAACTCTACATTGCTTGATAAGTTCAACCATATCATTTGGAACATTGTCAATTTTTTAATCATCATTGTCATTTTGTACTTGTTATACTTGTTTCTGCTCAGTTTTGAACATCCGATGATGAATTATACCAACTTTTTAAATTACGGGGTTGGTTTAATTCATGTGTTTGTTGCTGTTTTTGACGTATTAGGTATGATTCATGGGTTTCTTTGTTGTTTGTTTTTATACTTTGAAGAGATTGCTGACTTGAATCTATCAGATTGACCACATCCAATCAAGTGTTTCTAAACAGTAGTAGAAATCAAATCAGTGAACTATCTGTGCAATGGTTTAGTGAGATTGTATGATGACTTAACTTGCTCATGAAGTGTATCAGATCTGATTTGAAGTTGGTCTTGATAATTTTTCAAGTTGAACGAGATTGAATGAAGTTCTTGGGAGCTTGAATTTGAAGTTGAAGCTGATTTGTTCCGTTGAAGTTTTGTTGAATTTGATTGAATGGATTGATAGATAACCACTTGGATCTATTATTGGATTTTCAGCAAGGTGGGAGGATATTGTGAAGATTGGTAGGTGATGAAGTTCATGAGGGGAATGGGGAACAAATTTGGGGTGAGGCGCGTGGAAATCAGATTAAACTTCGTGAACGTGTGAACCTCGAAATTGGTAGTAGGGATTGGCAGTTTAATCAGGTTTTGCCGGCGAACACGGTTTACCTTTAACTTGAATGATTACTTACTCCAAGAAACTTGCTGAATCATTCATATCAATGGTATTTACACTCTACAAATGTGATAATCCAGGTCAAATTTTACACATGAAGATTGAATGATAGAGTAGTTTTGTTGATGTGATCAATATTCACATTTTGGATTCACATATGTGTGATTTGGAATCACATATATGTGAACCCAAGTCACATATATGTGATTGGGTTTTTACATACATGTGGTTTGGATTCGCGTGTGTGTGATTCAAAATCACATATATGTGATTTCATCTATGTGATTCAAATTCACATACACAGTGACATTTTACTACTCACTGGCAGGCCAGTGAGTACGATTCACCTCAAAACAATCTCAAAACAATCTCAATTCAATATCAAATCGACCTCAGGTTCAGTTTGAGTGGGGGATATGCATGAGCTGCAGATGCACCTGCAGCTAGTTCAGTAGTACAGCTGCAGATGTAAATTCATGTTCCAAAACTTCCAACGGCTTCTTTTAAATTGCTCAGGATGGTAAATTGCATTCTGAGAACTTCTTATGCAGCAAAGTTTGAACTCATCAGATATCCTTTCTTAATATCCAGTCACCTCTTATAATGAAGTCATATTTCCAACTCAATTACAAACCATGTTGTAATAGCAGGGTAGCTTGATGGAATCAAGGGCTCATGATCCTTAATAATTCTAATGAACACAGTTGTTAAAACAAAAGCTCAAAACCAAAAATGACAAGTGTTTCCTTTTCTCTTAATTTGTGAAATATTGATAGCTTCACATTATTTTTTTGATATGCTTTGTGTACATACCAGGTATCAAAAACAAAAATTGATGAACAGATCAAACCCAACACAGTTCATGAATGAGATTCACATATTTTTGTAGATAATAAAGGAATGAAAATGTTTTGAACCCAGAATAAGTGGAAAGGAGAACTTTTACATTGAGGCCACATCAAAACATCTTCTTGCTCTCATGGTTATTCAATATCCATGGCATCGTCTTCCAGATTAAGTTCCTGCACGAAGCCCTGGAAAGTTGAAAAATGGATCAGGAGACTTCTACATGGTGACTCTATTGAGCACAGTGATAATCTCAGGATCTCACCAGATTGTTGAGCTGCACTATTGAAAGTGTTGGGCAAGCAATATCAAATGTACCTGCCGTGTTATGTTGTACAACAAGCTGGCCAATCACCTTGTGACATGGAACAACATGATAATCCTCACGCAAATCATATATAACTGATGCATTAAGCAATCTTGGCAAGGAATCATAGGGGTCCTTGTGCTTGTCTTCAGTATTGAGAAACTTCAGAGATACGACAACTAGAACTGGCTGGGTGACATCAGGAAGCTTGAAAATGTCTGTGATATTACCAACCCTGTTACATGAATCCAAAGAGTATGATATATAGCTGTTTCCAGGATTTTTGCTGTATGTACTATGTGGCTTGTTAGAAATGACAAGGCTTTTAGCAACTTCAAAAGTGGATGCAGAAGTTTTGTCTGGGCCAAGGATCCCAAGTTTTTGAAGTGCTTCAAATGCTTGAGAACTGAGTTTTTTCGCAGTCCACTTGGTCCGGCGGTTTTGTTGTAGATATTCTTTGATAATAGGGTCAGCATCAATGGTAGGATGGCTATTGTTAATCATTGCTTGAAAGAATCCACACATTGAATGCTGTTTGAGGAGGGTCTCACCCACTTTTCCTACTCAAAACAATTGAGGTCAGTTGCTGCATCCTACTTGTACAAATTAGGAACAAACACACTTTGATTTCCGTTCTTTGAGGTCTGCACAAGGGCTCCAATGATCCGCTCACCTGACCAGCTAGCTGTGTAAGCTGGAGGCCCAAGAAGTGTGGAGATTTGGCCAATATGTTCTGCAAAATGTAAGTTGGGCTTTTTTTTCTTATGCGGCCATCCATCCCCTAGGGTAGCTTGATGTTCCTCAACCAAGGTTGTAATAATTTCTCCATCACCATGCTGAAAGGAACGCTGTGTGCAAATGTTTCCAATCTGAATAAGCTGAAGGAGGCTAGCTAGGATTTTAGCTGATGTTGATGCAGGGTCTCCACCTTTGAAATGAGGTATCCAAGCTAGTACAATAAAGACTTTGTATAATGAATGCCATTCAGCAGCTTTGGGAGTGCCTGCGCTAGCCATTCCAAAGCTCTTCTGAGGTCGAGTGAGCCACGAAGGGCCTTTGGCATGCTTGATACAGTGTTGAAGTAAATCAAGTTCATAAGAAGTGATCTCGGGGATGATGGCTGGAGGTGGGGGTGTGGGTGATCGAGAGTGGTCCGATCCATTGTGATTCTTCTTTTTGCCTCTAATTGTATGGTCTGATCCAGCTGAAGATGCCATATCCCGATGGAGATTAGAGGATACAGCTGATTGAGTATCATAAGAATGGCGGGAGGGTGGCTGGGGAGGAGGCATACCGCTTGTGGAAGCTGCATCATCAGATCCAGGTGGACTAGGTGATGCCGGTCGAGGGAGCTGCACATCATATTGCCGATTACTGAATTCCATTTTTTCTCGTTCAACTTCAAGAGCCTTGCCAGCTGCCGGTACTTGGATGTATTGGGTTGAAAAATCTTTGTATAGACCAAGGAAGATGTTGTGCATGATGTCAACAGAAAAAAATTCAACAGCTTGCCAGTATGGCAGCTCATGAAGGATACTATATCGTACGCCTGTTGTCTTTGCCAGTTTAGCTTGCTCACTTGCAGTTTGAGATTGTTCCCATTCCACTGCTTGCACCTTGACACCCTCAGAAGTGCGGAGCTCGGCCTTTGGTGCTGGAGATTGCGAGTGATAGAGATTACGATCGATCAGACAGAGAGAGCAAAAACATGTTGACGAGTGTGAAGTTCCTCCGGTGACCTTCTTCATTGCTGGAACGTCCCCATGAATAGGCCATAGTGCAGCACGAAGGATGCGTCCTTTGGGATACTTGGATGTTGATGTAAAGGTGATGCTGTCCCAGAAATCCAACATTTCAGTGACTAGTGGTTTGAGAAAATGATTCATTTCCGACAGGGATGGTTCTGATGGCCCTGGCATGATACCATAAATGCAGATGTTCTCTTTTTTGTATTGTATTGTTGGAGGTAGGTTGAAACATGTGAGGAGCATGACACCAACTGAAGTCTTTGTTGCTGCATTCTTGCCACCAGGATTGAACCAATCACACCATAATCCAAATACAAGGTGACCAGATTTTGATGTGAAGATGTACCTGTCTTTCTGGAAGGTTTTCCACAATGTACCATCCCATATATCCTCCATTCTATCATTGGCAGGTTGCTGACGATTGAGGTGTGCATCAATGCCTTCTTCAAAGTAGTGATACTGAAGCATCTTTCCAAGCCAAGAACGTAGCGACTGATAAAAGAAGAGCCTGATTGGTTTCTGAACCGTTCCGGAAGATTTCTCATAGAGGGGAGATTCACACAGTTCTCGGCCAAGAGTAGTTGAAGCTTTGGTAGTGAATCGTGGGACAGCACAGAGTGGAACAGGTGATGCATTGAGCGGTAAAGGTGCTTGAATGGAAGACAAAGCACAGCAGAATGGGCAACACGTTTGCAATTGTACACACGGTTCAAGTTTGAGAGTCTTTGAGAGGGTCGGAAGGCCAAGAGGGACCTCTTTCCAAACTTCGGTGTGGGTTGTCGGATCCTGCATGAGCTTTTGTTCCTTGACACTCTCTCTAGCTTTTGCAAGACTTTTTTGACAAGCTTTGACCCCAACATTATGAAAAAGGTGTTCCTTGGCCACTTTGAACATTTCACGCATGCATAGCGGATCCTGCAAAAATCAACGTGGGGCGGATGTTGTGATTTGTGTGTGACCGTGATCTTGTCGTGGAGCTTTGGGCTGGCGGGGGCCCAAAAGTACATCGTCATCTTCGGTGTCTCTAGCCCGTTTGTTGGTGTGTATAGGTGTAGCAGCTCCAATCGGTGGCAGCTCATGCTGCAATACTGCACAACTGGTGGAAGCAACTGGAATATTGGCACCTGTGGCCTGCGAAATGTAACAGTTATGTCAGCTGATGTCATATGATTGATGGAAGACTGATGGGGAAACATACAGTGGAAATGAATGACTGAGCTAAACTAGGCAGTTGACGTTGTGGCGCAGGATTGTTGCTAGTAGAAAGAGGTGTGGAAGAGCTAGTCGCAAGCAGTCTGTTGATTTCCTCAAGGTGCTTTGGATATCTTGTTCGGCTGAACAATCGGCCTTGATGGACTTTTCCCATTTACTCAATCATCTTTTGTGAACAACCTAGCTGCAGACATGAACACAGTATATGTTGGGGGCCTAGGACAGTAGCATGTGTTCCCAGCGTGATGGGCATAATGGCGCAAAAAAAATGATTGGAGGTCAAATGTTGGGGTGGTGGGATTGATTTTCGAGGTGGAGCATAAATTTAATTTTTGACTTGGCAGCTAAAATTCATGTGGGGTATGTGGTGCCAGGGTTAGGGTTGACACTATGGAAAACATGGCAGATGCAAGCCCTCACATATATGGTATCAGGGTTAGGTTTGGCACCCATATTTTCAAGTTACAGCTTTGATATCAGAAACAGAGAGTACAGCTCACAAAGCTACATATCATTTAGAATCAAAAATAAAAAACGTTACCCACAAACAATTGTGAGAAATCTATTCAAGGCCCTGGCCAGACATCGTTTCACTACGTGTGATAACTGGGTGGTATGGTAAATCATAAGGATTATCAGGGTAGGGAGCCTCAGTCAACTGAGGCCTCATATCACAAAATGCTGCCAAATCTCTTTGAATGGCCTGCGCAAGGCCAATCTTTGAGCACTCTTTAACATGCCATTCATCCTGACTAGATGGGTCATCCAGAGACTCTTTGGCTATATCAAAACCTTCTGGAAAAAAGACTTCACGAATGAGGTTAAGCAAGAAATGTTGTGTGTGTTTCCAAAAGGGTTCTTCAATTGGATGATCCTCTTGCAGACGCCTAACGATGACTAGGAAAGGGGCGAGTTTGCAAAGTCCAAATCGGGTAGGATCGCACGGAAATATCAACAAGCCCTTGACTCCTGATGTGAGGAACGCTACCAGGTATCCAAAGGCGACCACAGGGACCTGGCCCACACCGACCAATGTGGTGAGCTTGTCGTACTCCTCGTCAAGCTTGTCCTGATTGTGTTGAGGCGCTTGAAACAAGTGTTGAACGTGGCAAAATCGAGCTCGCAAGGTAGCAATTGCCTCCAGCATGTCATAGATCTTGTTAACTAATTCCCACATGACTATGACACATTCGCGGACAATAGTAGCGCTTGTGCAAAGTTGAAGCTGATGGTAGTGATGTGCCGCCTTGAGGCCGTTGGCTATTTTGACATTAGTACAAGCAGTGAGTGTAAAATCGGGAGGTGGAGATATCTCGACGTTTTCCATTTTGCAGTATGCGACCGCAGCCAAAACCGTTTTGACACTCTGATCAATCTTCGGTGTTGATGTGTGGGAGAATACGCCAAGAATCTCGTGCACGTACTGCGTGTGAGGAGTCTCCTTGACAGCTGCTTTCTTCGTGAGCGCAGCATCGTGGAGATTGAATATATCCGTCCGATGCCAAGGGGCCTCGGAGGCACATTGGAAGAGTTGTATATCTAATTTTCAATTCTTGGAGTCAGTGTCATTTAGTCATTACATGTCAGCAAAGCAAACGACACCTACTTGGTTGTTTGTTGAGCCATGTATGGACTCGCAACTGGCTTTTGGGCAGAATTTTGAAGGGAGGTGTAGCGGGAGGTGGCACGTCTAAGGCAGCTTGATTGGTGCCTTGAGCCCTCAACCACAGGAGGTGAAGCGTCGCTCGGTAGATGTCGGGCATGTCGTCATTGTGAATGGTCTTTCTACCAATGGTCTTCTTGGCAACCTCGAAGGCAGTCGGGTCGGGGGCAGCCCAAATGCTGACCTTGGGCACAATAGTGCGAACGTCCTTGCTGACAGGTATGGGAACACCACCAGCAGGAATGCCGCCAGGTGGGTTGATCGGGAGCATTGGTGCGCTTTTAGGAGAGGAAGGTGTTGGGCTTTTGGAGCTTGATGTTGGCAATACATCACCCGTTATGTTGGGGTGCGTGAGATCCTTGAGAGTGGCCAGGAGATCCTTTGGATGACTCTCGCAGCCGAGGTTCAATCCGAGGGAAGGGCTCAACGTGGTAGAGATAACAGGGTTGGGGTTCGTGGGGGGAGAGTGATCCGGCGTCTTCGCACGTGGTTCCAGCGATGGCCCGTGATCAGTTACTGCTGCACAAAGTGATGTGGCTTCAACATCACTTGTCTTCAAGGGAGGCTGGGGCGGCGCCGTGGCAGAGTGGGAAGTTGTGGTATTGGTGGAGGAGGGTAGTTCGAGAGTGTCCAAGGTTGGTACCGGTTGTTGTCTGGTTTCAGGCGCACCGCTAAACGTCATCATGGCTGGGTCCACGTAGGCAGGAGCTTGCGTCGAAGGGTTAGGAGGTGCCGAGACGCCGGCCATTGAATCCGTGACTGATTTCGGTTGGGCGGTGGTGATGTTCAGCTGCGAAGGCTCATGAGGTTGTGGCTTGATCCGCTGAGACTTGATGTATCGGGTGATGGAGTCAAACTTGGACTGGAGGTATAGGTCTCCACTGGGAATTGGCCAGCCATCGATCGCGCGGGAAGTGGTCACCCATCGCCGGAATAACCCTTCGAAGCCATGAGGACCACGTCGAAATGTTTTCGGGATGACATCTTTACCTAGGTGACGATCCATCATCTTGACGAAGAGGCCCCAGGTTCCGTCATCTTCATCCTCATCGGGGGTTGGAAGCCAGAGCGGGTGATCAAAGAAAACAGCAAACTCATCCGTTGCAAGGCCAACGGGAATGTTGGTTGGAATTTCCAAAAGAGCCTCGATGGCGCTGATCTCTTTCTCAATCTCGTCCGGAAGTTCGAGTTCAATTGGCATGAGGGATTCGTGCGCAGCTTGCGGAGGCTCTTGGGCAGGCGAGTGATCGGTACTGTTAGCGAGGGGTGGAGATGGACCGGCGCCCCCGTCTATTTGGGGGGGGCCAGAAGAGGCAACAGGAGTTGCAACCGGAGCCCCAAGTCTGTGAGCCGGAATGCCAAAGGGAGGCCTGGTCTGACCGATCAGACGTTCTCCCTTTTTCAAGGCGGCAACCAAAGGATTCAATCGATTGTGCAGGTCGCGGGTATCATGCGGCGTCCAGCCCGGGAGACTCCTCACGGCTCGTAGCCATGAGAACATCAAATGATAAGCATCTGTGCCGCTTCGCAGGTTCAGGGGGAGCTGGGATTGATATAATACCGTGTCCCAATGGTGTTTGACGTAATGAGATAAAGGTAAGTGCTGAGAGCGATCTGAGGGAAGTCCAAAAGGGGTTGAAAAGAGGGTGTAAAAAGGATCCAAAGGGGTGGCGCTCATGGGTGGATACCATGAGGGTCGCTGTGCATAATCCAAGATTTCGTTGCTAATGCGCCTGAAACCGGCGTCGGCGTGGTGCAATTCGGGGTTTTTAGGGGGAGGCAGAGGTGATGGAGCGCGAGGTGTAGTGGGTTGGGCTTGGACGCGGAGGATCGTTTCCTTTTCTGTGAGCGGGCTTTTGTTCCAAGACTGGGGGAGGTTGCAGCTACCTTATTGCTTGCTGTGACCTTCGCGAGCCGTGACGGATTGACTTGGGATTGAGTGGGGACGGCGTTGTTGGAAGGCGGCTTGGGAAACTTGCCAGGCTCGTTTTCACTCCCCTTTCGAGTTGGCGGGGTCGTTTTCTTCTGAGGGCTTCCGGATTTCGAGGTAGACAAAGTCGGCGTAGGAGGGACGGGTTGGGAGTTGTTTGCGGCGGTGGCATTCGCTCGGCTGTTGCGTTGAGAGGCCCTCCGTTTAGGTGCTGGCGCGTACTCCGTGTCCGATGAAGCCGCGCGTTCATCGGCAACAGGTTCCTCTTGCTCTTCACCGGATGATCCTTCGTCCTCTTCTTTGTCAGGACGGAAGAGCGGTTGTGCTGCGTCTGTTGAGGGATGATTGGGCATGGGGTCATCCTCCATTGGAACCCCGAGGACTTGGACCAAGGAGCTCCTCTGGTTTCTATAGGTCCCATCTCGAATGCCTGTGAAAGCCACTCGGTCAGTTGGAGTGATCCACTGGCAAATCCGGAAATCATTTGTGGAGCTGACTCACTTTCCAATGTACCTTTGATGCGGAATCCCGTGCTCCTCAGTGACTCGAAGATGTCTTGCGTGACCGCTTGTTGTTCCAGCGACGCTGCAATCCAGTCTCGTTGGTGAATGAGGGTCCTTTGAAATGAGGCGAGGTCCACGTGGAACGTTGTGCCATTCAAGAGGCTCGCTTGGGTGCTCGTGAGGATAGCTAAAAAAAACAAAAAAAAAACAATGATGATCAGATTCTGAAGTTAGCTACCCAGGGATTGGATGAAAGCCGTGGATGGGTTCACCCGCGTTTCTTGTCCTCATCTGGAGATGGCTGCGCTGCGCCAGTTGGTCCAGGTGTGTTTCCACCTACCTCTTCTTCCTCCTCTTCCGAACTCAACTCGGTGGATGAATCCGTATTATCGTCGTCGTGATTTAGTCCCTGGGGATTTATCGCTTGCTGGTTCACCGTGATCCGTTTCCCACCATGGGATGGGTGCGTGCCTGAAACCGTGTGCATACCGAAGAGTCCTGCGAAAGCCTGGAATGAAATAAATCGATCAGGTCAGTTATCGACGTTCGGGTTGGTTCATTCCATGAGACACTCGCTTACGTACGTTGAAACTCCGAACGGTAGGAAAGCGTGCCGGTATCAATCAGGTAAGCAAGGGGATTGTGGGAAACGTGGGGTAAAGCTGGGCGATGATCAATTGGAAGGGTGTCGCAGGTATGAAAAAGTCTGAAACAGGTTTCAGCGAAGGAAGGGGAATTACCCCTGCCCCGGCCCGAGTGTCTGTCCGATGGTGTACCGAGGTACCGCCGCAGTCGCTGTATGTAATGTTACAGGACAGGTCAGCAAGTCGCGACTTGCTGACCCCGTGAGCTTAGGATCTGAGGAACCGCGGATACAAACCTTCATGGGGCCAGCAAGCCGCGGCTTGCTGACCTCTTTTGGCAATACATGGGTCAGCAAGCCGCGACTTGCTGACCCGATGAAGGTTTGTATCCGGGGTTCCTCGCTCCGAAGCTCCGGGG
>NW_006768808.1:128255-257806 GCF_000204055.1 Melampsora larici-populina 98AG31
TGGGTCAGCAAGTCGCGACTTGCTGACCCATGTGCGCATAAAAAAAAAAAAAAAAAAGAAATTGCCGGGAGGGGTCAGCAAGCCGCGACATGCTGACCCCGTAGTAGCATGTCGCGACTTGCTGCACCGGGTAAATGACCTCACGGGGCCACCATGTCGCGA
This sequence comes from Melampsora larici-populina 98AG31, assembly GCF_000204055.1. NCBI lineage: Eukaryota > Fungi > Basidiomycota > Pucciniomycetes > Pucciniales > Melampsoraceae > Melampsora > Melampsora laricis-populina. Next base: position 128,418 of record NW_006768808.1, read on the forward strand.
CTTGCTGACCCCTCCTGGCAATACCTGGGTCAGCAAGTCGCGACATGCTGGCCCCGTGAGGTCTTGTCGTCATGATGACCCCGGGTAAATGACATTACGGCCCAGGAAGTGCAAAGTGAAAACGGGGTTTTTTTTAATGCCATCAATGATAATGTACTTTTTTACTACTCAGCTGCCCTCCAGATTTGCTTATCTGAAACTATACAACCTGATATTTATTGCTCTTCTCAGTTGGCCTCATGATTTCTTCATGTGTAATTATATACATAAATAAGATTCATTATCACAGTTAACAATCCTGAAGCATCATTAGGCCTCATATTCTTCCCGGGCTCTGCTTTTTCTTAGCTTGGTGTTCTTTTTCTTTTCTTTCATAAGAAAATGACTTTTCAATTTCCCACCAAGCAAAATTCTCCAAATCACCAGGAATTACTTGACTCATGATACCACCATGACTTGACATCAGAAGATGTGCCATCATGACTTGCCCAATCAGATCACCATTGGGCAAGTCATTCTGTTGGGCTTATATACATGTTCTGTTCACTTTGAATCTTGCTCCAATCTCTCCCTATCCAATCTCCTTAAATCACCTCTGGGGTTATATCAAATCATCTTGAACTCAAATTTACCCATTCACCAAATCTTCATCATTCAAATATCTCCAGCACATCACAATTTATCTAGCTCCTTTTCACTTCATCTAGTTGCAATGAACAAGAGTCAAGCGGAACTACTTCAAAGACATATTGAAAGGAACTCTATTCTTTACGCATATGCACAAAAAATTCGATTAGCCCAAGATCTGTGGGAGCGCAGAATTCAGCTCATCCAGCTTGTGGACGAGGTTGAAGGCCAAGTTGAACCCACCAGCATTCTTATGTTGATTGAAATGACCCAACATTTTAAGGAAGTGGTAAAGGAAGCTAGAGAATTCCTTTTTACCTATTGATGCTCCTTTGGTGCATCAGTCAAATCATCCAATGGATTTGAATGTAAGTCTTTATTTGTCTGGTAATATTATGGGTGAATTTTTACTAAATGTCTTCAATTTTGTATGCCCCCTGTGCGTTGAAAGCAATTCCAATTGCAACATGGAACTTGGTACAGAGGCCAATTGAGCGGACTTCATTTCTTTATAACATGGTCAGGGCTAGGGAAAAATTAGGTCTATATACATTATATGCAAATTTGCAGTGTTTTTTGGCAACATCAATCTTTCTGAACCGTTAAATTAGCAAAGATGAATGAAATTAGGAGCAACACGGATAGCATTGGCCAGGTGATCACCCACCAAAGATTAGATTTGTTTCCCAATTTCATTCAGCAGCTTCAATTTTGTTTGCTTGATCAGAATGTAGCAATTGTTTTGTTGTCCTGGAACCAATTTTGCTTTCTTCATACTCAAGTGTTGAGAGGAATCTATTGAATTACTCAAAGAATAGCAGCCTTTGAAATTGTTTCCTACTAGGCCTACATGCAGCCAGTGCTACCATGAGCAACACACTGGCCTCCTTCAGGTTTTTGCCACTCTATGCTATTTGGGCAAATCCAAATGAGACCCACTTGGATTTTCCCAAACAATTTTCAAGACAAAGGGAACAATTTCAATCCTCAACAAAACCAGTTGATGGTTGCTGCAACTCAATCCTGCTCCCAACCATCAACATTCAACTTCTCCATCTGAATTTTATTCTCTGCTATTCACTTTCTCAACTCAAATTGGATCAATAACTCCTCATCTTCACAATTTCAACTTCTGAGTCTGATTATCCAACTTGAATACATTTTTTCACGAAACCTTGCCAAAATTCCCAAACGCAAAGCAATGGAAGGAACCTCAGGTATCTTCATGCATCATAACCTTGCATATTAACCTTGTACATCAACTAATTCCATCCATACCATCCGGCTGATCCAGGTACCAACAGTGGGGGGACCAACAGTGGGCCTGCAGTGCCTGAAAGGGATCCCATCATGGATCAGCTTGATAGTCAGTACAGACATGTCTCCATTTCATGTAAGGCTGAGGATCAAACTGACATATCTCTTACAATCACATCCACCCTCATAGATCATCCAGAGGAAGAGCCTGGACTTAATTTTGAGCAAGCTGTTGCTGTTCAGATTGCCAAGGAGAGGGAAGCAAAGCGTAGACAACAACAGCGCAAAACTGATGCTGAGGAAATGCGTGCCCGGAAAGAGCCCACAGATAGTCTCAAGCTTGTAGGCCTGACCTCTGCTGTTCAAGAGTGGGCTAGGGCTTTACTTGGTCTTCCTCGTCAATCCAGCACCCGGTCATCTCCTAACATCTCTGCTGCTGTCCTCCTGGCACGCCACCTTCCTGACGAACCAACTCCTGAAGAGGTTGAACAGTGGGCCAACTATTCTGACACAAGGACAAAATATCTGGATTTCAACATTCAACAAAAGATGGACGAGCACTTCAAAAATAACCCCTCAGCAAATGAATCTGTCAAGCATCAAATGAGGATTATGGTGTCAAAAGAAGCTGTTCTCATGTTTAACCAGGCTTTTCCCCCTCCTAAATTTATCTCCCGAGTGGCCCATGCTACTGCCTCGATTACCACCTACGATGCCACTCGCTTAGGATGTGCTGAAGCTAAATTTGCTGGCTGTGGCTTCTCTCACATCACTTTCCAATGGACGAGTCCTCCTAAAACTCCTTGGAACATGGCTATGTTATACAACTTAATTACTAGCTGGTTAGATTGTTACAATGCTCGAGGTGTACCTTCCGGATTCCCAATCGACAGCAGCCTCAATATTCCCCTTGAAACTAGAGAAATACTTTCACGCTGGGTCTCGAATAAGCGCAGAGTCTTCCGAGATGAGGCAAAGGAAAAGAAGTTGGTGTCTACAGAAGGAGGAAGTGACAAGCTTGTCCGCCAAAAACTTACGGAGAGGGAGAAAACTGCTTTGAAAGCCATTAGGAAGAAGGTAACTATTATATCCCCTTTCACTGTTGCCACTCTCTAAAGCACCCATACTGACATGTGCATGTGCAGCTCTGTGAAAAACGGGCTGCAGCAGTAGAGCCCTACTTTTGTCACTTCACCGGTCCACTCAAAGTCCTGCTAAACTCTCAAGAGGTTCATTCTGAGACTGAAATGGACCCAGACAAGCCTGGGAAGTTTAGGAAGGTCAAGCTCAACTGGCGGACCCCCCAGCTTGATGAATTGATCAAACTGGCTGATGATGCAGCTCCCAAAAGGGAGAGCACCAAAAAACAAAAGGATAGACTGAAAGAATTTTTCCAGTCCAGAGGAGGATATTCGCCAAATGTTCCTGATCCGGAAGATCAACTTCCTCCCAAGACTCTTCCCAGATGCCTCATCAAGCCAGAAATACTCACCGAAGGGATAGATGAGATCACAATTGACAGTTTGGAGTTGTCAGACACCACAGTTGACCTTAAGTCGGCCATTGATATTTTGAAGACAAAGCTTGGGAAAAGCAACTCCATGGCGTTTTCTTCCTCCTGAACAGCTGCTCTTATCTTATATAATTTGTTGTTTTTGTTACCATTGAAATTTGGATAGTTTTCCCAACATTTTTTTTGAGTATGAGTTCCTTGTGTCACCTGTGTTGTGAAAATCAGATTTCACAATCTGTGACAGCCATAGATGGAAGTTTCCCTTTTAAGGAGTTACTTTGCGGAGAATCCAGTCTGCCACAGTTCACGTAACTCAACCTCAACCTTGACCACATTTCACTCAACTAACTCTCAACATACTTTTGGATTTTCAAGGTTGCCACTCTCAATCATTCAATTATAGTTTTGACAGAAATAAGTTCACAACTGTGATTATCAATTTAGAACCATGGGTATAAATTTCCCCATTCCTCATCTCCTCAACCCCTTAAATTGACATGGTTCCATTCTACTCAGCGTCCACATCACAAAACTCTGCCCCAGCTTGGCCCAATGGTGCCGCACCAAAAGGTCGAAAGGCCAAAAACCGCTCATTTGCCAAGATACTTCCAACATCAAACTCCCCCACCTGTAAATCTTTTGCCGAGTTCACACGTTACCTGCTTGGCCACACGAGGAATCACCCACATTTCCCCAACCCGCCAAATGATGATCAGCTGATGTCACTCACACCTCTAACACAGGAAGACATCCTGACCAACACCTCAGTCTTTGTCAACTACAGCTCCAACAATCACCCAAATCCATTGGACTGGAGTGTTTTCAAGGCTCTTCTGCACACTGATATGGCCAACCACCAAATTGTAGGACCTTTTACTTTTGATTGGGAAGCTCAGGGAGGTGAAGACGCTGCATGGAATCAAGTGATGATTTTTTTCACCGTGAAGCATTGGATGTTTGCCAGGAGGGCATCTGCTTTTCAAAAGTTTGGACTGGATGTCGAATGGGAGAAGGAAGTTATCTATATTGGTATTGTTACTCGATGGGTCATTGGGCGAATTGAAGACTGGAAGAATGAGTTTGCCTCTCCGGAAAAGATTGCACAGCGGGAGCGCAGTAGGAAGCGACGAGATGTAAGTATCCTAGTCCTTTTGGCAACCTATCAAGTTGTGATGGCCATACTGAAACAGTCTACAGCTCTTTATATACCGTAAATCCACTGTCAAACAATTCCTCCAAGACTTTATAGATCTCTTGCCAGAAGCAGCATGTTGCTCTGATACTGAGGATGATTCTCTTGGTCAACAGCGCTCAATTCAGCCTGAATGGCGCAGTGCCAAGTATGGAGAGTGGCTTCATAAGATAGATGTACTTTCATTCAATCATCAAGCCACCGTGAAGTTGAGGACTGAAGCAGCTAGGAGATTTGATACTCGACGTGAAGCGGGCGACAAGATCAATCCTTTGGCCAAAGTATGTGGTAATCTTCCAGCAAACTGCTATGATAGTGGGTTTTTGAGGGAATGTGGTGACCTGGAAAAATTGAGACTGGGGGTTACAAACAACCATACACGCCTTGATGATGCACTGCAGGCTATTGCTAGATTGTTGTGAATTGATTCTTCCCACTTAGAAATATAAGTTACGTGTAGTTGCCTGAAGTGACCATGATGTACCTAGTATCAAGGATGGAATATGATTATGCGGAACTGCATCTTCAACACCCCACCAATGGGTATAGTACAAAAAGCAGCAGAAAATGATTTTCTCTGGAAATATCTATTTTAGACTTTTGCAAAAGAACTCATGTATTTTTGCTTCTGCTCTATTGGGCCCCTCTTTTCAAAAGCCAATATTTTACAATGCAGACTCACGATGGATTATGAACATTTTGGAAGCTGCTCCAGACCAGCTTTCAAGGGTTCATATTCCATTGAAAACACAGAGGAAGCCTCACCACTGAGAGCTCTGTGCCATGAAGACCAATATTAATCAATTTGACATTTGTATTTTGTTTAATTACTTGGGATAAATAGAAACAGCACCACTTGTTTCTTGGTGAATATGAGGACTGAGCGGTTTGGATAACCCTAACCCTCAGTAGTGACATGTAACAGCCTTGAGTTGCTCCTTACAGTTCCATGTTACATCATGTGTATGCTACATGTTACATGTTGGAAGAGCAGCTCAGTATGAAACGTCAAGAAGCTGAGGATTCTGAGATTGCACTGTGTGTTCAGTCTCTCATCACTGTTCTCCTTCAGTCTCTCATCACTGTTCTCCTTCAGTCTCTCATCACTGTTGCCATCTGTGCACTCAAACATCACCTCCTTTTGTACCATCACACTGGATTTGATCTCTACACTGACCAAATTCATGATTATTAGTCAACCATCCAGTCAAGTCTCTCCCTCTAGAACATGCGGAAGTCTAGACATTGTGGTAGTTTAGTTGTAGGGTGATTTTGCTTGCTAGAATATTTCAACATTATGTTCACCAGATGGGTGTATGTGTATATAGTCAATCCAATCTTTCTCTTTGAACCCAGTTGAACTAACGTGCGATCAGAGTTATTGACCCTTGTTGACTTAGGTGATTCAGTTGGGTTACCAAATCTGACTGAATGTCAGATTTTGTAACCCAACTCAATCACCTCAGTCAACAAGGCGATAACTTTGATCGCACGTTAGTTCAACTTAGTTAAAAGAGAGAGATTGTATTTATTAACTCATGGTTCTTTGTAATCCAATTAGTTGAACCAACGTGCTATCAAATTTATTGACCCTTGTTGACTTGGGTGGTTGAGTTGAGTGATGAAATCTGACTGAACGTCAGATTTTGTGACTCAACTGAATCACCTCAGTCAACAAGGCAATAACTTTGATAGCACATTAGTCAAACTGAGAGATTGAATTTATTAACTCATGCTTCTTTGTAATTCAATCAACAGACAGCTTTGGTGTAGCAATCCTCAGGTCGAAAACCTGCTTCAAACTGTCCCAGATTCATCATGTTGCTTGTCCTTGGTAGTTGAAAGAGTTGGGGACTGATAACCCTAAACATATTGATTCATGTGATCTTTGGTGAGGTGTTGCTCAAGGAGCTCTTGATTTGGTCAATGAGTAATATTCTCAATATCTGTCAACTTATGTTTTGCTGTAGAAGCTTTGGAAGGGGCTCAGAAGGATATTTGGTTGTGGCTTACCTGAAGATCACTCATACCTTCCAAACATTCTCAAGTCTTCATGTGTGGACATGCAACCAAACTTTATTTCAGTTCATTTCGGAAGATTGTTTGTCTGCCCCTCTAGGCCAAACATTGAGATTGAATTGAGATTGTTTTGAGATTGAATTGAGATTGAATTGAGCTGGACGTACTCACTGGGCTGCCAGTGAGTAGTAAAATGTCACTGTGATATATGTGATTTCATATATGTGATTCGATTTCACATATGTTCAGGTTGGAATTCACATACATGTGATTTCAAATCACATCTATGTAATTTGAAATCACATATATGTGAACCCAAGTCACATATATGTGCTTTGGGTTTTACATATGTGTGATTTCAAATTACATAGATGTGATTCAAAATCAGATATGTGATTTCATTTATGTGATTCAAAATCACGTATATGTTCAGATCTGAATTCCCATATATGTGATTTGGATTATATGTGTGATTTGGATATATGTTCAGGTTTCAAAATCATATGTGATTCAAAATCACATATATGTGAACACATAAGTGAATCAGATTCACATATATGTGATGCAAATTCTCATATTGACTTGGATTCACATGTGTGTGTTTCCATCAAAATCACATATATGTGATTTCATGTGATTTGGATTCAGATATATGTGACGGTCATTCACATATATGTGATTCAAACCTACACATGTGCGTGTTTTGGTTGTACGTATTTTTTTCATATGTAGATTATATATGTATGGACTTCACAAGTATGTGAAGGCATATCACATGCATGTGAATGTGACATTATGTGTGGCTTCATATTTGATAGTGGATGTAGGTGGAGGTGGAGGCGGAAGTGATATAGAGATCCAAGACATTCACGTGTATCTGAAGGCCATTCACATATATGTGAAGGCCATTCACATATATGTGAATCCCATTCACATATATGTGAATTCCATTCACACATATGTGAATCCCATTTACATATATGTGAAGGCCATTTGAGTATATGTGAATGCACTTCCTGCGTAAAAAAGTAATTCTCATATAGTAGGTGTTCATATCTGTGGAGCCACAGGCTGTGATGAAATTTATTGAAAAATTTCATTGAAGATCAGTGTTGGATCCGACGTGTCGGCCGCGTCGCCACGGCGGGCGCGTCGGAAGGGGGGTCTTGGCTAGTAGCCAACAATAAATACATGTTTTCCATTGGTTTATGTTTGGGCTGTCCAGCAGCCACAGGTGGCAGCATTAGAAAGGATCCTCCTAGCAAATGAGAACACAGACCGGGATGATGTGATCTTTGTGACAACAAACGCTAAAGGCGTAAAAGCCCTGACAAAGTCGCGGTTTTTGAAATTGGCAGGAGATAGTTGGGGTAAAGCAGGCCTGAATTCTTGGTCGGGTCATTCTTTCAGAGTAGGAGGGGCATCAATACGGTACAACCTGGGTACCCCAATGGAAAAGATAGCAAGGCAGGGAAGATGGAGCTCTCTGACTTACCTGCGTTATCTAAAGGCCTACTCAGAGGAGGACAAAGAAGATACAAAGAAGTTCCTACAATTAATAGATGAGAGAAGATGAATTAAAACAGGTGTTAAGGTTTAGGAAATCAAGTGAAATACAGACATCATACCATGCGCAGAGACACCTCCAAAGGATTGCCAATTGAGTTCACCAAACTCTACTTGAGTAATTGGTCCAGGCTTCATCGAGGTAGGTGAGCTCGGGTGGCTAGGCAATGAGCCAAGGACCGGTACGCCTAGTGGTGGGGCCCGGAGCTCACATTTGTACCAAGCCCGGATTTGTCAACTCGGAGGGTGGGTGGGTTGAAGGCGCGAGGCCGGCTGGGCGTTTGGTTCTCAAGAACCAACCCAAAGGCAGGGCTCCGCCACTCCCCCATCACAACCTCTCTGACACACATGTAAGAGAGGTCAATGTGGGTGAAGGGTTCAACTCATGAACAGATCCCATAGATACAACTCAGTCAATAGCACCATAGCTAACTGAGGAGTTGGCCAGTACAGGGTTTTTTGCCCTGTATTTGAGTATTTTCTGTAGTTTTGTCTTTGATTTTTGAATTTCGCACCCGGGAATTGTGATTTTTTTTTTGATTTTTGCATTGTCACCTTGACACCTCTTGCATTTTGTAAGTTAGTTTGTTACTAGCATATCAGCGGCGGGCCTCCGCTTTCAAAGGTTTGAAGTACAAAAGGCATGCCAATACTAAGTTATCTAATACTCTCTCATTCTGATCAATGCTTGAAATCTTGTCATCAATAAAAGAATTGCCGTGTAGCATTGAGCAAGGATGTATCGCAAACCTTGTTTTGTACACCATTCCCAGATAATTGCACCCACTCCAGGTAGGCTAATACAGTCTCTGTAGTAGCTATTAACCATGAATAATTTTCTCTTACATGCTCAACCCATGAGGGTTAGTTTTACACATATTTCACCACCATTCTCAATATCCGCCCTCTTTCTCCCTTTTGGTTGGAAACAGGAATCTGCACCAAACCATCCAAATGCTGAGAGTAATGCTACATCAGCATAAGATGTTCTTCTCGTTGAAATGATCATATATCCTCTGAAGACCAGCACTCACCTGGTCATATCAGTCAGCTTCATGTCATTGAATTGGTGCAACCAAAACATCAAAGCTCTACATCTCAATTCAAAGTGATCTCTCACCCTGAAGGATTGCTTCATTGGTTCCAAATTGAAATCAATTAGAATTCATAATTTTCTCAAACAACTTATTGCAGCTCACATGACTACATCCTTTATTGAAAAATTGATACACTTGTGGGCTGGAATACATTATAAAGAGATATCTGCTAAATGGATCAACAATCAGGTCACAACTGTCATTTAATACAATTTCTTCAATTATTTTATTCATTTCCCCAAGATTTTTCAATTTTTTTTCAAATTGATGTCATCAAATAATCCAACATATAACTCAACTAAAAAAAGAATCAACATTGAAAACATACTAATGCACTCCCTTTTTGATTTCCTCCTATGATGAACAATTAATTTATTCAAAAATATAATAAATAATATACAATAACCATAGATTGATAAAAAAAATTGTTAACTACCACAACTGATTTTAATAAAAATTTGGAACCAAATTTGTGACATTAAAAACAAAACAAAGGAGGCAAAAAAGGATGTAAGGCAAAACATTATCATGTATTCAAAAATGAATGAAATAAAAAACAATTCAGTCTTTTTGTTACTTGGATTCCAGATAACCCATTTTCTGTGTGTCACATTATATGAAAGTTTTCTATGTATCATCATGTTGCTTCCAAATTCTTGAATTTTCTCAAATGGAAAATAAATCACAATTGAAAATTCAATCAAATCAAATCAAATCAAAGTCAATTTCACAAGAACTTATTTCAAAAAAGCCTAAAACCAAACCCAAACCCCATCCTTTCTGATTCCCCAAAGTTCATCTCCATTTTCCTTCTGTAACCTTTCAATATAATCTAAAATTGATCTATCCAATTTCAAATCAAATAATTTTCCTTTATCCAAAACCTTTTCATACAACTCTTTAAGCTTTCCAAAACACTTTTACTACTAAAGCTTGATTTATTTTTGAATCTTCATCATCTTAAACTGAAAAATTGAATCTTTCTTTACATTTAGTTGACATAGTTGAAAATAAATGATAAGCTAAATTAGCTATATATATTTAAATCAGCAAGCTTCTTGGTGTTTTAGGGAAAAAGAGAGACAAAAAATAAGAAGATTTTGCTTTCCCAATCTTCATAAGTCATATCATCTAACCAAGTAAACTCAGGTTCAAGTAAAGCTTTGATGTCACCCGCTTTAATGTCACCCACATAATTATCTATAGGTATCCAAGCACATTCTAAAACTTCTAACTCAATCTAACTCTGATCAGTTCAAATTGTTTTAAATTATTTGATTTGGTTTCGATCACTTTCAAATTGAATTTCTCTTTAGATTTTTTATCTTTTGATAATTAATTTGATGTCTTCAAGTTTTGATCCATACGATTTCAATTCCACTTTTTCATTCCTTTCAAACCATTTCTTTGATTTCTTAATCAACTCATCTCTTTCAATTTTAATTCTACCTTTTTCATTTATCATTTCTTCTGATTCAACTCAATAACTCAATTAAGTTCTGTAATTGTATCATTTTGGAGTACCCTACTAGTACCTCTCAATGGTTTTCTGAGTCGATTTGATCAGATGCTGTTTGTTCTTCCGTCCTGCTTTTCTCCCTTTGAGTTATTTCTTCTTCAGGTTTGAATTTTTCTTTTTCTTCTTCATCTTTTACCAAATGAAGAAAATCTGATTCTGAAAGCAAAAAATCAAGGATCAATTCAGGAAAATGTGCTATGTTGAGTTGAGATCAGACCATTGATTTCTGTGTAATGAAAAAAGAAGCTTTGAAGCCAACCATCAATAATCAGCACGTACATCAACACTATTATTTTGTGTTTTGGGCATTTTTGTCACTTCCTAGGCACGTGATGAGCCTCCATTCGATTCAAGAGGAGCCCTCTCCAGTGACTGTCTTTTGGACTGTGGGTTCTGTATATCCGAACTTGCTGTTCCTTTTTGACAGCTCGTTCTTTTTCATCCGCGGTTGTTTGTTGTTCAATCAATGTTGAAGATTCCTGTCCGTTTGCTATGGCTGGTTCTTTAACTTGTTCATTGATCTTAAGAGCTTCTTTGATTACTGGTAAAGTAGGACGGAAAGTCGCCCAAATCACACCACAATCGTGACACTTGAGGACGTATTTGACCACCACACCCTTATCACCAAACAGTTCTGCTTGGCCTGAATTTGCATGTTGGACCTGGTCTTTTAATGACATAGGCTGAACCATTGTAGTTTTCTTTTGAAGACCGGCGATGTCCCATACACGGAGGCTAAGGAAAATGATAAGAGAGTATGATTGGTTTTGAGAGATAGAATGACACACTTACGTTTGGTCCATTGAACAAGATAGGGTGTAGTTGTCTTCGGGATGACACTTGGCACACATAATGTAATGACTACAAATCGACAAACACAAACTCAATAACCAAAGAAGTCGCAAGTCTATGAGTGAGTTACTACTTACTAATGACCGGTCAAGGTAGCACTACATTGATGAGATTGCCAATTCCATATACAAATTGTCTGGTCATCAGAGGCAGAAGGGATCCATGGATGTTTACGATGAAATGAGCCTGATTGAACGGAATCAAGATGACCATGTAAGGTAAACAAACACCGTTGTTGTTTGCAATTCCAGACCTGTACTACCAAATAAATTCAATATTCAAGCATCAATGGAATATCAAAAGAATTTGAGAATGCTAGAAAGCATGAATTGACCTTGGTTTTGTAGTCATCTCCACCTGACACAAAGAGTGGTTTACTTGGATGAAAGGCAATCCCACAAACCGGACCTGAAAGTCGCAAGATCAATACACAATCAAACGGTTACTTCATTTATATGAGTTATCAAAACGAACCATCGTGTTTGTCAAATCGTTTGACTCATGTTACCATCTGAAAGTTCCACATTTGGATACTTCCTGAATGAAGTGATGCTGCTAATAGTAAAAGGGTAAGCTTGGGGGTGGAAAACAATTGATTTGACCCTATTGGACTTGGACTCAAACTAAACCAACAAGGACTGTGAATAAATGGATTGTATTGCAATAGAGACATCTGCTAAGACGGGTGAAGTTGCTTACCTTTGTGAGCATCTGCATCTTGGCTGGACAATTTGAATTAAATTTGATGATGTCCTGTCTAAATCCAGGCGACGAGCCAATCGGAGGAAGGTGACCGAGTTTGATTAAGAGTTGATTCAAAGTGCGACATGGCGGGTGAGCTTACAGCTGGTGGACACGTGGTGCCGATGGCATTTGAAAATGAGTGTACATTGAATAAATTAATGAAGTCTTGATCCATGATGAATGATATGTTGAAGGTTGAGGATTGGATCCATTATGTGAGGTTGTCTGGATTGATGGTGGCAATCAACTGCATTCATGAAGTAGCCAAGACTGAGATGTCTGTTAATTCGGACGGGAGGAGGGTTTGAAGATAAGAAAGCGGGGTGGAACACGTGCAAGTCAGAAAGTCTATGTTGCACGCGAAAACCTGTGAATTGTTAACAGGGTTTGGGAGTTATGGGAGTTTTATCTGCGAACACGGTTTCACTTTAACTTGAATTATACAACTGGAAGAAATAGACATCATCTATATAAACTTAACATAAGGGGGTTGGAGTCTTAGGTGTACAGCTTATTAAGGGATTAGGGATTTAATCCAGCTTCGCCGAGAAACTGGGTTGTGCCTTTAGTGTTACAATCATAGGTTTATGTGGCACAATGACACACCAAGGTTTATGTTGAGTTGTCATTGAGGCTAAGAAGAATAAGAGGAGAAATGAGGGAGCAGTTGGGAAAGCGAAAAAGAGTAAGATAGGTAAGAAATATCTTAGGCAGAACATCTTGATAACTTTGAACTCTTTCAATATCTAGTTTCCCCTCTCCTTCATCAAACCTTTCAAGAGTTTGGCAAAGCAGATAGAGTCTGACTCCTTCAGCTCCGTCACCCTCAGATCTGTGATCATTCAGACAGTGGCTTTGGGGTCGGGCCTCATTGGCATACGTTGTACTCTGCAGTCACAGAGTTGAAACTTGAGACTCAGAAACAACCCTCCAAAGGCCCATGAGGAGTTTAGGGTTCATTTTTTGGACCCTCAAGTAGCTACAAGGCAGTGCTCTGCACTGCAAGCCAGGCTTGATCATGGTGGACTTGGAAACATTGAATGCATCAATAAGCAGATGCATGGAGCAGATAATTAATAACAGAAGCACAAATGGAAATGACTTTGCTGATCATGGACAAAGTGGTCAAATGAAGGAAACAAAAGGAGTTCAAAGTACACCACTCATCATCATCACAATCAAGTCAGGCATATTGAGAAAATGTATTCAGGGATCATCCAAATATGTCATGCTTTCATCAGCTCATCACATATGGGCTCCTCCTGATCTGCAAATGTTGTTAGGTGTTGTGTTTGTGTAGTCTCTTTCACATAATGTTGCAACCACTACCACAACAACCATCATTTGAGACATCATCACTAGTACAACAACCTTGAGGGGACCAGTCCTGGTGCCTCCAATCATCCTCGCCTCTGGAATGTACAAGCTCATCTCCATCGTCCAAAACCTGTTTTTCTTTTGAAATTCGTTGGTAGCAAGAGGTTGAGCCACGCTCTTCAATGGCCATGGCGTGAACAGGTGCTGCCAAGGTGCCAATAAGCACACTGGTTCCAATGAGGCTGATGGTATTCATTTTGTTTGACCTGGATAGTACATTCAAGTCAGTGGAGATACATGACATGGACAGAGAGTTTTTCAAGGAACATACGAAAAAGAAATTGTGAGTAAGTTGAATTTTGGTTGTACTTGATTTATCAAGAGCTTCTTTATCTAAACAAATTTAAAAACAGAAAAAAGATGAAATATTGATGCTAATCAGTCCTTGAAGTTATCAAAAAAACTTCAAAAATAAGAAAATGAGCGGACCACTGATTGTCAGGATGTAGGAGAAAGCCAGAGTTTGTCTGGGTGAGAGGAAATATCATGGAAATTGTTGTGCTTTTATAACCATCTGACACACCCAAACTTGGTACGACTGATCTTTGAGACTGCTTCCATTCTCTTCAAGACATAGCATGTCACCATGTTTCTCCGCAACATCAAAGGTGTATCACAGCAGTCACAGATAACCTTGTTTACATAAATCACTGCCTTCCATCATTTTAAAACTTGTGGCCGGGAGTGGATACTGAGCATGATGACATGACCATCCAACATTCAGACCATAAATTCTCTTACAATTTCATAAAATTTACGTACTCTTGATGGTGTTTCATTTCAACAAGAAAGAATTCCAAACATCAAAAGATGTTACGTAATTTGGGAGATCAAAAGCACAGCAGGGGCAGGCAGAGAATTACAGGTAGCATGATGTAATCAAACCTGGCATAATCAATTGTGTTTCAGGCCTGTCTTTAAGCTGAACTTGTACAATTCCGTAGAATTTGTGTACTCTCAATTGTGTTATCATGACACACAGAGGAAATCCAAAACATCAAAAGATGTACATAATTTGAGTGGAGATCAAATGATTGGTGGGCGGGAGGCAGAGGGTTATATTTAGGATGATGTATGTAATCCATGCACTTCTCTAGGTGATCATTTGAGTTTCATGTTTTATGTATTGCATGATGGATCTTGTGTTGTCATCCATGCTTTTACCTTGCCTTGTGGTGAGGAGAGTGCAGTATGGGAAAGTGCCCGCAGGGAGCCCTTTCTTTGGTTCACCTGAACCAAACATTTGGTTCTTTGAAACCAACACTGTGGTCTTACAAACCATCGTTGTTTTTGGGAACTCTCTTTCCGGCCTTTATTTTCCCCCGGCTTTCTCTTTCCGTAAGTGGTGGTGGTCTGCTACCCCTACTCCAAGGTTGGTGTGACACAATTACACCGTTACTGACCTGGCAGACCATCCCACATACAACAATGCTGTAGTCCTGCAAATGTCAACGTCTCAAACCCAATCTTTCCAAACCATGTTTTGTTTCCTGATGAAATGATCTGTGTTTGAAACATTACATTCATTACAAACTTTGAATTCAATCTAAAACGCAAGCTTTGCTTTCTAATCTAATTGCGTTTAAGAATTCAATTGTAGCATTTGTTTCTTTGTCTGAGAATTTCTTTATGTATTGTGGATTGGTGTTTCATTAATCAAGTGGGATATGGCAAGCAGGGGTCATGTGTGCTTCTCTGATTAGGCAAGCTAGAAGGATATGCTAATATTTTCACATATGTCCTCCCCCAACCACAGGTTGTCATGTGTTAGGTTATTAGCAGGGAAGGTATTGGTGGTATGCCCAGCACAAATTCTACCCTTTCTCCTTCAAGTGTTGCCTCATTGTAGTTGTTCTGCAAAAAAACTCACCCTGTCACTCTGGCCAGGTGTAGTTCATTGAAAATCCTGCCCACCCGCATGCCTTGTTTATTTTTTTTAAAAAAAAACACACAAAAACATGATTATGTTATATCCTTTCCTTTACCATAATTTCACTTCTTTGTTTGTTTATCCCTTTTCTTTAGTTTCAGGTGAGGTGTATTCCTTTAAATTCTTACAAATTAATGTCTCCGCCAGTGATCTTTGTTGTCCCTCTCTGTTTCTTGTCACCGAGTGATTCCCCATGCCTGGGAGCTCCTTTTTGGGAGCAGGTTGCCCCGTAAGCAGTGGGACGGTGTCACATTTCATTTGTTGTCTAGTTTTTGTGGTTGTTCTTGACCTACATTTGAACTTGGTCCTCCCCAGGGGTGCCTCTCAATACAAACGTTTCATATGCCTTGGCCTATCAGCCAGAAGCAGCTCCGCGTAACCTACACTGTGAGACTGCTTCAGGCCACACAGGGCCAGCACTACCAGACCCATGAGACACATCCCACAATTGGAAAAATCACAAAAGAAAATCCGACAGAGCTCCAGACTTGCCACGGTGAGTGATCCTTCTGGATCTTCCTGCCAATGAATCTTTCAGGAACCAATTGTTGAGATATTCTTACAGTCCTACGTAATATTTCATATATAATATCAAATATGTCTAATGAAGTCCTGTGTGACTATCCCTTGTTACTGACAGTCATGTGTGACTTCTACTCATTTGTTATTTGTGTGCTTCACAACATTTCACCCGTGTGATAGTTCTCTAAGTTAGATTCACTATATAACCACACTGGAGCAGCATCAGGAAAGGTGTCTTCTTATTCTTCACCTTTCCTTTGTTTCTCTCTACCCTGCTCCAGGTTGGTTTTACTGTCTTCTCTCTTTCTCTCAATACTTTTGCTTATAGCTTTCTTGCATGAAATCAAAGTAATAACCTTTCCTTTGTTTCTCTCTATGCTGCTCCAGCTCCAGTTGAGATTCACGTTGTTGATCTCAAGAGGAAAGCCAGAGTTTGTCTGAGTGAGAGGAAATATCATGGAAATTGTTGTGCTTTATAACCATCTGACACACCCAAACTTGGTACAACTGATCTTTGAGACTGCTTCCATTCTCTTCAAGACATAGCATGTCACCATGTTTCTCCACAAAATCAAAGGTGTATCACAACAGTCACAGATAACCTTGTTTACATAAATCACTGCCTTCCATCATTTTAAAACTTGTGGCCGGGAGTGGATACTGAGCATGATGACATGACCATCCAACATTCAGACCATAAATTCTCTTACAATTTCATAAAATTTACGTACTCTTGATGGTGTTTCATTTCAACAAGAAAGAATTCCAAACATCAAAAGATGTTACGTAATATGGGACATCAAAAGCACAGCAGGGGCAGGCAGAGAATTACAGGTAGCATGATGTAATCAAACCTGGCATAATCCACAGGGGCAAAAATTGATGCTCACAACCATGTGAGTGTTGAAATGTTCCTGTTTTGTTCCCATTTGTTTCCCATTTGTTTCCAATTTGTTTCCCTTTTCTTTCTGCTTGTCAGCTGATTACTTGATCATCAGGAACTGAGCAGACAAACAAGCCTTCCTCAGCCTTTATTCCTGAGGAAAGAAGTCTGAGGAAGGGCTGATCCATCTGCTCAGCTGATACTGAGCGGCATTCCCTGGTTCAATAAGTTCCAAGGAATGCCACTAATGTATAGCTTAGGGGCTGAGCTGAACTGAGTATTCCCTAACCCTAAGTCTCTGAAGCATCCCCCAGACGGATCACAGAGCGTCAAGCTTGCCTCAAGCTTCATGGCTCCGGAATGAAGCCTGAGGCCCGTCTGCTTGTTCAACTGAGCTGCTCAGCTATTCCTCAGGGGCATTCCTGAGATCAGAATGCCCCGGAGGAACTTACTGCTCATTGGCTGAGGGGCTGCTCAGTTCTGCTCAGCTGCTCAGCTAGTCCTCAGGGGCATTCCTAGCCGGATCAGAAGGATCCAAAGGATGTCACTGAGTATTGGCTGAGGGGCTGCTCAGTTGATCTCAGCCCCTCGGTGTGAAAAACTTTATCCAGGGATATCACTGAGGATTAGCTGAGCAACTGAGATAAACTGAGCAGATGGGATGGCACTTCTATCAGGCTTCATTCCTTAGCAAGGAAGTCTGAGGGAAGTCTGGCCCATCAGTGAGCCAGTCAGGGGATGCTACTGAGTATTTGCTGAGCAGCTCAAATGGGACGCCCCTGTGCAGGCTTCTTCACTGAAAAATGAAGCCTCAGGAAGTTATAGTTCATGTGCTCATCTTCATTTTGAACAAATTGCTGAGTATTCAGTGACCCATGAGCTGATCCTGAGTACTCATCGGAAATCAGTTATTGCTCATCCAAGATGGAAATGAGCCTTCTCAACAAATGTCAAGTAAAATATGAGCACCACAGGCTGATCACCGGAACACAACCAAGATTTTGAATTGAATCAATCTGAAAGAAAACAAATCTTTTTTGGAGAATTCCAGAAAGTCTACAATGCTCACATGTATGTGAGTATCTATTTTGGCCCCTGTGCCTCAACTTTTTTTTCTCATACTATAGTCAATCTTGCTCACAATGATCGGTTATCACATACAAATGCCAACTTGCCGGTTCGATCAATTGTTCCTGATCAAAATCCACCCCCGTTTAGATACCACAAGCTGCTTATAGCAACGGATTCCATCCATGTACTTTGATGTGGCTTGCACTTGCACTTTAAAAGTCACACAATGAATTTGTCTCAGAGTAATATGTTCTGAATCATCATGTTGTCAATGTATTTGTCATCTATGTACCAACCAAATTTATAGCTTACAGAATACTTCACAGAAAGATGTTTTATTTCCCTTGCCTCTATTTGTGACCTATCACTATGTTTGCAAATCATTGTTACAAAGAAGTGGATGCAACCTGCCGTATAAGAGAAAATTGAAAACAATCACAATCAAACCAAAAAGCCAAAAATTGAAAAATTGAAAAAAATACCGGCCAAATGCTGGCTGGGGGTTATGTTTGACGGATGTAGCTGGTACATATCCTCAGCGTACTGAGGAACTCAGAACTTTATCGGCAATATATAATACCAGGAAACATTCTGGGAATGTAGGACTTACATCTTGGATGCGCAGAGCATACAAATTGGTTACAGTCAAACCCGCGCACATGCATACCCGCGCACATGCATAACCAGCCAAAATGCATAAGTTTTGTTTTCCACCCAGCTGGTGCCGGCCAATTTTGTCATTAATTGCATAATTATGTCAAAAACCATAATGCATACTTCTTTTCAAGTCCCCAAAGTCATAATGCATGCCTACAAAGCGCCCCAGGATGTGTATTTTTTCCATTGAACTCTGATCGAATCCTTTGCAAGTAGAATTTTGGCAACATCAGGCACCAATGAGCCCTCTATGGGGTCAAACCAACCCCTAGTGGTGTTTTTTCCTGCGTCGAAAAAATATCTTGTCCTTGTACCTGTGCAAAATACAAACGTACTATTGCATAAACTTACACAATTTCAACAAAAACCGGTCATAATGCATATTTCAATGCATTTAGGCCTAAATGCATACAAATATGCATTATGGGGGTTTATGCCTATATGCATAACCCACAATAATGCATAGCAAAAATTGTCTCCCCAATTTATGCATTAGCGCAGGTTTGACTGTATGTAACAATTATGTATCGTTGCTGCTCAAAGACGACAAGAAGCGCATTGTTGAAACGTACCACCGATATCTACATTGTATCAATGGGATCATGTTTACTATGGACGCTTTCAGAATCAACAAATCTTTGTCTCTGGAACATCTGGTCTAATTATATCCCAATTACATCGGTTTTGGACCATAGTGTATCATAATCCATCAAACAATCAAAGTTCTCTGATGATTAATCAAAGCAATTTAATGAAAAATCAAAGTAACTTGATGAATATTGATGATGGTGTGATCCTTTGTTAAGCCCAACAAGCAACCACGTCAAGCTTGCGTTTGCTCTGCTTCACAGCGCTTGCCTGTTCCATCGGCCTTGGAATAATCTGGCTTCAAGGGCTTTAAATTTTTCATCATTTTTACACACAGCATATTTATAGATATCATAGAACGTAATTTTTGACAACAAAAAATAAGCAATACAGTTCGTAGTGAGTTGCAGCCTTCTTCATCAGTGAGGAGGAAAATTACGGCAATTAATATTTGATAAAAATACAAGGAAAAAGGAACAAAAGTTATTGATCAAAGTCAACATTGGTTGCATTTTTGATAAAAATAGTTCAACAATACAATTATTAGTGCTTTGCAACCTTCTCCATCAGTGAGGCCAAAAATTTATCTCACAGTTGATTGAGACATTCCAAACACCATAGAAGATACCAAAATGAGAGGAAAGGAGAACTTGAATCACATTGCAAAAGAAAAAGAAACTGTACTTGACAAAAAATGTAACATTGACTAAGCGCATGTAATGATAAAGCAAATTGAATAAATACCAAATACCACAAAACGTTCATTTGCATTTGAGTTAATTTGAAAATTGATAAATAGGATTCTAAAATCTCTTCATACTTGGAGAGAGACAGAAAAACAAAACTAGAATGATCAAAAAGAAAGATGGATGAATAGATGATGATGATCTCAAGGGAAATAAAATCAAAGTAAAAATAAACGTCTCTCATGTGTTATCAAATCAGACTTATACATAAACATAACCAAACATCAATTATTTTTGGTCAATTTTCCAAAAACTTTTTATCTAATACTCTGAACACTTTGATCGACCCGCTCTTCAATTCATCAATTCTACGATGATGGTAAGGTAGATTATCAAAAAATGAATTAAATCAACTGAATCAGTTACTTCTTCGTGAATGAAACCTTTCCAATATGAATCTATCAATCAACACTCACCGATATGAGATCAATTCCACTTTCCCGTGCCAAACTCCATAAGCCTTAAACTTGTTTTTCTTCACGTCATGTTCAGCAACGATAGCCACATGAGCATTTGTGACTGTTCCCAAATTCATTGAACCGTGTCCGATACCTTTACCTTTGAATGAAGCGCCGTATGACGCTACAATATCTCCCTACATAAGATGCAATATAATTTGAAATGAGCACGGATAACTTCATTTTCAACTGCGACTTTCTTATGTCAAGCTCATCACTAGAAAGAATATCTCAGACATACCGGTCTGATATCGTCCTTCACGTCTACTTCTGGATGCGCTGCCTTGAAATCCTGAATTTCGCATTTGTAAATCACTTCCCCAAATGTCTCGCCAACCGGTTCTAATGCCGCTCCAACAGACTTCACGATCATCCCTACAAATGTCTTTCCATCTTCTTCTGCTCCTACAAACTTTACTCCTTTCTCATCTTCCTTAGCCTTCGCACGTGCCACTAGTTGAGGTCCGATGGATGCGTTTAACTCTTGTAAGGTCGAGATAGGGTATGGCTGAGGGGGAGGGTAATGAGTTTGTGTCATCTCAGTAGCCGATTCGTCGCCATCTTCGAAATGGATGCGCACAACCGTCTTTGAATAATCATCACGTATAACGATCAGTTCGTAGTCGTAGGTAGACACTCCCTTTTGAAGAGTGGATGATCCTTGCAAACGGACCAGCACGTCCTTCATGCTCTGAACGCTCGACGGCACAGATACTGGTTTAGTCCTCCACCATCGCTCAGAAGCGAGGTCCAGATCACGAGCTTTGTGTGTAAATTGAGAGTTGTGAGATACTTTTCGG
Source organism: Melampsora larici-populina 98AG31 (assembly GCF_000204055.1). Taxonomy (NCBI): domain Eukaryota; kingdom Fungi; phylum Basidiomycota; class Pucciniomycetes; order Pucciniales; family Melampsoraceae; genus Melampsora; species Melampsora laricis-populina. The sequence continues at coordinate 149,836 of NW_006768808.1, forward strand.
ATACCTTCTCCAGATGTGTTCGTGCTTGACATGCGAGGCGATCCGGAGATGACTCTGTCCCTTTCGGTCATACTCGATCGTGGATTACTACTCCGGTCAGAGTCAATAGATGACCGCGAAGGATCATCCGATACTATCGTCGGTGGCTTGGGAGAGCCCATCGACATGCCCGAAACAGGTGGTGGGCGTGGAGGTGGAATGGGAGGGGGGCCACATTCATCATTGTCGGACAGCGGAAGATAATCTTCTTCTTCTTCCACGTCTTGCTGGTGCATCGATCTAGGCTCATCTACATGTGACCATGTGTGTCCTGGCTGACTGAGGGTGCTAGCTCGCTTGGTAGGATTTTGATAAGCCGTCGGAACCTTGGGCCTTCCAGCGGGAGAAAGCGGTGGTGGCGAAGAAGGCATGGTTGGCGATGATTCGATCGGAGATCTTGAAAAATCGTCACCTGATTGACCCAAGCCAGAGCTGGGCGCTCTATACATAGGTGAAGGGGCAGCTCTGCGTGGAGGTGATGGAACACTGATGGGTGATGTTGCACGCCCCTCAGAAGACGGTGTAATCAAACCACTGGGTGGCGGGGGTAGCGGTCGGGACGAAGGTATAGGTGGCGTTGAGGCCAAATTCAGCGGTACACTAGGTAGAGGATGACTACCGGACTGACTAGCAGTTGCAGGTTTACGCGCTGCACTGGGGCTGTTTGAGAACATGGGCATCATTCCCCCCATCATCGATCGGCCCCCCATTTTGGCCATTCTTTCAGCCAACCTTCTTCTCCGGGCACTTTCCTCGTCCTCGTCTTCCTCATCTTCTTGATGGTCTGCCGAAGACACGGGCTCGGTAACAGATGGTTCCACAATTGGAGAGTCGTCAAGGCTGTCTGGTCTTTCAGCTGTCAACTCTGGACGTGTAGGGTCTGCTGCTGTTCTGGATGAGCTCAGGTCCGGTTGTGGCAATGGTCGGGAGCTAGGTATGGGTGGCAATTGTGATTGAGGGGGTGCTTTCTGAGTCAAGAGTTCGTTATCCGAACCGCCTATGGAGAGAAAGGATTTAACCTCAGTGAGCGAAAATGCTATAACATGAAGTTAAAAATAATCACCTACCATGCGCTGGTGATAACTCATCGATTGGTACACCCTTTAAGGGCGACTTTGGTTCACGGGGTCCCGATGGACGTCTTAACTCTCCTCGCGGAGAAATCGGTGGCAGCATAGGTCGTCCTCCGATCGCAGCCATTTTCTTGGCGAAAGACTGACGATGTTCAACGTCAGGCGTGTCATCTTCGTCCGTTGAGGCCACTATTGGTTGATTGAACATTGGTGCTGGGGCTTGAGGTAAGGGAGGTCTTGGTGTGTGCTCGAGGGGAGGCTGATCGACGTCTCGTGACTGAGTTGCATGCGTGCTGTCTGTGGGTGGTCGTACTTCCTCCTTGCGTTCAATAACTTCTGCATCTTCCGCTTCGAGATTTTTATCTTCATGGGAATCATCAACGTCATCTGAATCGAGTGATAGAGGTGCAGATCTTTCAGCAGATATCACATTCTCTCGTGTTTCATCATCGTCAACTGGTCTCGAGATATCCTGCGGTGGGTCGGCGTCAAGTGCCTGTGAGTCGGAGCTGAGCACGGGGCTATGTGGTGGTGGAACGTGAGGTGTTGGCATGCCGAGAGCAGGGGTGCCACCTTCGTGATTATCCGGGCTGTGAACATGAGTAGACTCGGCAGAGGAGTCTTCCGGTACACGACGCGGTGTGTCCAACGAGGCATCGATGGGTCCCGAGGCTTCTCCAAGATTCAGTGAGGCCTCTTCATCTTCGCTGTAGTGTTGTAAAGCAGTTTCTTGCTTGACATCCAAGGATTGAGAAGTCGGATGGGAAGTGGAGATGGCATCGTCCAACGCACCCTCTGGGACCTCAAATTCGCCGTTCGCACCTACAGTAGTCGACTGTAATGTATCGACTGACGTTGTTTCTGCAGTATCTATGACAGGCTGGTCAGATGTGTCCACTAGTGATGGGCCTGCGGCCTCCTCGGTTTGGGATCCTTCGATTTGTGCGGGTTCAGTTTGAACCACAGCAGGCTCTGCCGGTTTTGTCGCAGGAGGCTTTCGTCGAGGTGGTCCCGCTCTCTTAGGCATAGCCGGTATTGCGATTCTATCAGGAGGTAAAGCGGTCTCAATGATTGTGTTGGAATTATCTTCATTAGGTTCTGACACATTTCCTTGTGCACTTTTCGGTGGGAGCGGTGGCTTGCTACCTAACGCAGGACCTGGGATACCAAAACCCATCTTGGCTCCACCAAGCTTAGCCATCCGCTCCGCTATCCTCCGTCGCCGTGCGATGTCCTCCTCTTCTTCTTCTGGATCCCCTACCAAAGATTCGTCTGGGATTGTCGTGGAGATCGGCAAGGGTTTGGGAGACAAATCGGCAGGTGCGCCTGGTTCGTTGCCTGGTTCGTTGATATCAGATTCTTTGGAGGGAAGACGAGCCGGCATCGGTGGCTTCATCCCCAGGATAGGAGGTAGGTCGTCAGTTGATGGAGGCGCTACTGGTCGTTTCCATTCACGTTTTGGTTTGGGAGCCGCCGAGGGTGTTACTTCAGAAGCCTCACTTGCTTGTTGCTGTTGTTGCAAAAGTCTGATGCGATCTTTCAGTGAACCTCCAGCGCGGACGGATTCTTCAGCGTCTGCTGCAGACATCCCGGCGGGTGCATTGGAATGAGATGAATTTCCTTCAGCTGTAGTAGAATTGTCTTCTTTTCCGTCGCTTACGACTACTGGAGGAGCTGGAGGAGACATATTCATTGGTTTTCGAGCTAAGGGAGGTTTGGGACGGAGAGAACCAGGTGCAGCAGGCTGGGCGGCCGAGGGGGCTTTGTTGAACATTGCTATTCTATCACGAAGAGCATTGGGTTTTGTAGGTGGGGGTGGGGGTGGCAAAGTTGACGCAGTCGCAGTGATCTCTTCTGGCTTTGATGGGGTTTGAGCACTGACCGGTGGGTCTGTTGATCCTGCATTTGATGGAACGGAAGACGGTTCGACAGAGGTTGCGTCTGTGGCTTCCATCTCAGTAGAAGGCTTCGAAGGATTGCTAAGCACCGCCTCAGGCTCTGCCAGAACGTCGTCATCGAAAGACACTTGTAAGCCACTGTGGTTTCAAAAACACTAAATGGATGTGACTGATAATACTTACGAGAAGGAGCTGGAGCTGACGTGGTACTTGAGGGAAGCTCGACAGATCTCAAGGATGATTCGACAACTGGTGTACTAGCAGGCTGGTCCGTCTCGCCAGCTTCCTTGACCTGACCTTCGATCGCAACCAGAAACCCGGATGGCACAGATCCCGATTGTCCCTCTTCATTTTCGACATTAACCCAATCTCCATCTTCGTCTGTTGTAGCAGTAACAGTGACAATTTGATCCGGCGATAAAACGAACTGACCATCCTGAGCCTTGAACCTCATCATCGCCCGAGCTCGATAAGGGTAAACAGTCGACATGACGTGATCTAAGATCACAATCGTGACTCACTCTTATGAATCAAATGGATAGATCTGATATGTTTGATTAATAAAGGGTTGATGGCGAAGGAAGCTGCTGATTGAAAGAGAGAAGGAAGTTAAGGAAAGAGTTTCAAGAGTTCAAGGTTAAGAGCTGTTGACCAAATCGTTAACAGGACCAGGTGATGAGAAAGATACGTAGAAATGACGTCGATTGTTTGTCTGAACGAGATGGCTTTAGTGTTTTAAACTTAAAATTTGACCTTGAGTGCTCTGCTGGCATGGTACTCAGCGCAGGAGGCCAAAGCTGTTAGGTTACAATTGCAAAACACTTCTTGGCCACTCAAGCGACCATTGCGATTTTTTTTTTTTTTTTTTATGCATTGCTTAAAGTGTTTTGGAGCCGCTAGGCTATCAAACACTATCTACTATGTCCAGCACCGGTAAAACCCCTCTGGCTGTGTCAGGGGAAAGGGTTGCTGTTGGCTGTTTCATCTATTTTACATATGTGGTTTTTATAATGTACGGCGCTAAAGGATGGAAATTGAAAAACTTATTCTCTTGGTTGTTGCCTTTGTGTTGGCGTGGTTTTGTTGTTGATTGTTGCCCAGCTCCAGCGACTTTTCAGTCTCCAGGTATCATCGCAATATTGCGCGATGGCTTTATAAGCAATAGGTTTGTGTAAGATTGAGGTGTTGCTTTTGAGTTCGAGTTTCTTCAGCTCTTCTTCAAATTTCTTTCGTTCTTCGATGAACTTTCTGCATGTGAATAAAAAGTGTTCTACTGACTCAATGCCTTCTTGGCATTCACAGCTTGGGTCGTGGATCTGTCCAAATTTGTTCAGGTACTGATTCAATTCAATATGTCCTGACCTGAGTTTCGTGATTGTGCTAATTTGATGTTTGTTGAGGTTTGATAGGTGTTTGAGGTGTGATTTTTGTTGTGGTTGGTGGCCGAGCCTCTTCAGCTCGGGCGGTTCGGTGATATCTGAGTTTGATGTTTTCCATTCCTTGATTGCGGAAATGAAACTAGCGGCTGTTGGTTTTGCTTTGAATGTGCTAGGTAATTTCTTCCTTGCCTTGTTGTTGGCGATTTCGTCCACTATTTTGTTTCCGTATACTCCCACATGACCAGGGCACCATCGTATCGTGATTCTCATGTTCGGGAAAGTCCTGTGTAGGTAAGTCATCAGTTTGTAAGTTTCTTTTCTGTCGTCAAGAGTGGTAATAGGAAGTTTATTGGATCTTAAATCCTTTATAACGCTTTGGTTATCGAGTAATATGGTTGTCCTCCGTGTGTGGACCAAAGCCGTTTGTAACGCCATTGTGAGTCCCATTTGGACTCCTCTGTATTCTGCCTGGTAAATCCCGTGCATTCGTGCCGTTCCTAGGTGTTCAGAAGTCGACTTTTTCGTGTTTTTGCACCACGCTGCTGCTGCGGTTGTGCCTTTCGGAATTCTAGAACCATCAGTGAAAATCACTACATGTTCTATTGTGTCAGTTAGTTTGTTAGCTTCTGTCTTAGCTATTGTTTCATTTTCTTGTATAATAGTCGTGTAGTTAGACGGTCTTGTCAGTATGTCAGTTGGGTCGAGCGGGATTTGTTGAATGAACTCGGACAATTCCTTGCTGATCGCGTGTTGGAAGAACCTGTGAAAAGGGTTGTGGTGGCATCTTGGGTTTGAGTTTTGCGCCTGTTTGACAAAACTGTAGATGGGCGAATGTGGAGGTTTTGTTAGCGATGTCGCCATAAAATTCATGATCTTACTCTGGATTCTTATGCCTGGCGGAATAAGGTTGGCGTCGTGTTTGAGGAAAACCCCTGGTGTTGATGGTAAGGCTCCCAATGCAGCCCTTGCGCAAATGTTGTCTATCGTGGTTAAGTCCTTGATGAAGTATTTTGGTGGTTCAAAAGGTAACCATGCCGCTACCCCGTAATCGAGAGCTGTATGAATTGTGGTCGTTATTAGCGTGTTCATCAGGCGTGGTGATATACCCCACTCTGCTTTCGAAAGAGTTGCTAGGAAGCCTGCTCTTTGTCGGCCTTTTGCCAGTACTGCGCTCCTGTGTTGGTTAAAGGTTAGTTTATTATCAATGATTATACCTAACCACTTCGCTTTTTCCTCTGGTAGGATTTGTTTTCTGTTGGCGAAGCTGATTGTTGGCGGGTCTTCAATTTCTTTGGGATTGAAAATGACCCCAAAGGTCTTTTTTGTGTCGAAGATAGCCCCATGGTCTTGGGCCCAGACGTTCTGCCGGTAAGCTAATGTTTGCATTTGAGATCGTAGTCGGTGTTTGTCGGATGCTGTGGTAAGAAGAACTACGTCATCAATAAAACCCAAGGCGGATGCATTATTGATGCTATCTGTTGTTTCTAATAAGCCGTTGTTGTATAAGAGGTACATGAGAGGTGAAAGCGGAGATCCTTGTGGGAGTCCGTGCGTTAGCTTGAAGGGCTCTGACTCAAATCCATTGAATGATAAGGTTGTTGAGCGGTTGTCGAGGAAGTTGTGAATTAGATTGAGTGTTTGGTCATGAAAACCTTTTCTTTCGAGGATGGCGAGTAGTCTGGGGTGGTGCACTGATGGGAACGCTGATTTTACATCAGCAAAGAGTGCACCTACCACATTACCTCTTGTCCATTCTTTTCGTATCCAGGAAACCAGGTGTGTAAGAGCCTCGTGTCCTGATTTATTTGGTCTACCACCGTAGTGACCTTCATGGAGTAATCGTTTTCTCTCCACCTGTTCTGAGAGATGTTTAGTCAATAATTTTTCGTAGATCTTACTTAATGTCAGCAAGAGCGCTATTGGTCTATACGCTGAGGCTGCTGTATAGTCTGGCTTCCCTGGTTTGGGTAACATGATGGTACGGGCCTGCTTCCAATCTTGAGGTATCAACCCGGTTTCTGTGATTTGTAGAAATAGTGAGCGTATTTGAGCTTTAGCTTGTTGCCACACTTTACACCAAACCCAATTTTGGAGCATATCGGCTCCCGGTGCCTTGAGTGGCGGAACGCTCGTTATGACCGATTTGATGTTTTCCTCAGTCAGATAACTGAAGAAGTCTGGCATGCTTTGTTCTGATGTTCGGTTTTCTGGGCTGATTGGGAAGCTGAGGATTTCAGACTCGGCTATTCGACAGGGGGCAGTTGCCACACACGTTGTCTGAAAGAGAAGTTTAGCTTTCTCCTCGTTTGTTGAGCATACATTACCTGAGTTTGAAATCAAGGTGTTGACCAGCGCTGACGGTTTTCTTCCTGATGCAAACCTTTTTGCTTGGAATAGCGTATCATGAGTTAATGTTGACAAGTAAATCTTCCAGCTGTTTTCTTTCATCTTGTCGACTTTCTTGTTGAATATGTTTCGTGCTTTCTTGTAGTTTGTCTTGTTTTCTTCTGATTTGTCGTTTTTGAAGATTCGGTGTAGCCGTTGTGCTTCTTTCCTGAGAGGATCTAGCACCTCGGGAATCCACCAATGTTCTCACTCAATATCTTCAAAAGATGTTGGCAGCCTGATACCCTTGAAGCAGATAGGATTGCAGTATTGGAATTACAGTCAACCTTCAGAGGCATGAGATCATCTGGTTCAACTTCTAGACATGGGACATTTGAAAAATCCAATGAAGATCTGCTTCACACTGATTGATGGCGTAATAATAAATCGCCGATATCGAAGGCCAAATGGGAAATGATTGAGTTCGCGTGCATCTAAACAAACAAATCGACTCTTGAGTTCGCGGGTAGGCTGAGCAGAAGACATATGTACGTAAATCAGGGAACTCACCTGGCTATGACACAGAAGCCAGCCTAGGATCGCGCTGCTTTCATCCAGACAGTGGTTCCCTGATCATCATCGTCGGCAAAGCACCACCCAAATGTTAAAGATCCCGTGTGACCGAAATGAGTTCTGCTGCATGTTATCAAAAGACAACTGTGGCAACAGACGAGCTTCCACTGCGAGTTGGGACAAGCTGGAACGCGTCACAGCCCCTTATACGTTTCACAATCAAACTTCATATAGATATTCCAACTCCCAAAGACTTCTTTCATTTGTTTGTCTTGCAGCTTCGTCACTCCTCTCATTTGAACATAATTCATGTAGAGCTTACCTTCGAGTAATACTTTATTTTCGATACCCAAACCCTTTGATAAACATATTGGAAAAACAAGAAGAAAACGAAACCATCATTGTATCTCACTAATCGATTGAACTTCACTCATTTGGAACACATTCTTGTCAGAATAGACATCAACCTTCTTTTACAAAAAAAACAAAAAGAAACTCAAATATGCTTAGATTCAGATCACTGATCATTATTGTCACATTTGCTTCAATATTATCAATAACAAGATCATCATCAACAGAAGATAATAATAAACCTGACTTAAATTCTACAGACTTATTTCAATTCTCAGCATCAGCTCCAGCCTTACAATTGAAGAAAGATGCGCATGCTGTTATCGACGCATTTGCATCTATCATCCAAGCTAGAAACTCATCTTCCTTTTCATTCAACTCCACAACACAATCTGCCGAAGAAACCGCACGTTTATTTCAAGAAGTTGTCAAAGGAGGTATGAATGTTTCTATTGAGCTTGTAGCCAAACCTACAAGACTTTTTCACAAACAACAGTTCTGAACTTATCTTTATCGGACTTTCTGGGACTATAGCCCTGTCATATCATCTAGATCAAGGCATAGGAACCAATTCGACCAGTCCCTCAACTGATCGACTCCAGTCAATGTCCAATTCGATAAATGAGACTCTAGAAAGCGTCAATGAAGTCACTGATCGACTCTTATCTTCAACTGATGGCGCCTTGCGGTTTATGGATCTAAAGAATTGCCTTACTCAACTAGTTCAGCAAGGTGGTTTGCATGATGGAGAGAGCTGTGTAGTGGTAAGTTCAAAAACCAATCTTTAGAGGTTGATGCCTCTTCTGTTGATTTTTGATCATTTATTGTGGAACTAACGCATGCTTTTGGGGCTATAGAATGGAATGTCTGTCACTGGTGTTTCCGACGTGAGCTGAATGACTCTTCACCCTTTGTTTCGGAAGGGCTCTTTATTAAATCCTCTGCGACCATTTTCAAAACAAAATCGCATATCGCGGTATATACAGATCATGGACAGCGTACTCAAGAACTATGGTGGAGGCATCATTCCTAAAAACATCCTCAGTCTTACCACAAAAGCATTAAATCCAAGTTTCAAAACGGTCATCCCAGGTGAAGCAGCCTTTTACGATTCAATTGATCAAGCCATCAGAAGCGTTCAAAGTTCAGTTAGTGGCGAACTGGTACAAGCTCTCAACGATGCTCAGCAATGTTTTATGGAGACAGCTTATTCTTCTATCACTTATGCCGAACGTCTCAAGAAGACTGAAGAATGCAATCGGGACATCGATAAGTCTAGTTCTGTTTATCGTGATCTGAAGACTTTATATCTTTCAATAACTAATCAGGTGATTTCTCACTTACCCTCAGAAATTGTTTGTTATGGCCTCGACTGATCTGATTTCACTCTTGTTTTTTCAATGGCATATCATTATCACAGTTTGTTGGTTACGTGATCCCAAACTTATTAGAGTCAATTCATGAGATATCCGCAAGCTACCTTGCGGCTAAGATATCTAAATTCCCTCAAGATTTGTTCTTCCGTCAAGCCATCACAGCTACAATTCGGTCAATTGTAGCCTCTAATTCTGGAAATCAGGTTCGAATCTCATTTCATGAGACCGTCATGTTTTCCGATGGTCATACTCACTATAGTTGAAAATGTCTTGTTGCGTTTTATTGGCTTTGGGATAGGTGACATACGCTTACAAAATCGCAGATTGTCTTGATACCATTATAGCAATTCCTGATCCTGCAAGTGCAGCTCGCACAGCATCTGCCGCGCTCTGTCTTCAAAAGGTTAGCGCTCTCTTTCTATTTTCATATGTGTCGATGTTTGGAAGGTGAGTATAGCCCACTTACGGCTTCGATTGATCCCCTGCTCCTTGTCATAAATAGCCTGATGGACCACCAGCCTCAGCCCGCGAAATCATCTACGGCTATACTCAACAAGTCAGTAAATGTTCTGATCTGTTGGAATGAACTGTTTCAAACAAGAACCAAGCTAAAATTTTACATCAAAATCCTATGATTATGACTTCCAGGTCTACGGCTTCTTACCCTCCACAATCGCTGCACAGATAGAATCCTCTGAGCTCCAACACCTAAATAAGTCTGATCCAAATTATTTCAAAAAAGTCAAGGCGTTGCATCAATCCTTCTTAAAATCAAACCCTGGACCAGATTATGTTAGTTGTTATGAACGGTTTATGGATTGTCTCTTTGAACCTCGTGTGGGTGGAGCTTTAGTATTTCATCAAGATACTCAAATCACTTGTATCTTGGGTGACGCTTGTCGGAAAACTCCGGATGGCCAAAAGATTCCTGTTCTTAGACCTAATTGAGATGTTTTCGTTGATCAATTTTTCCATAGAAAAGTCTCCTATGTTTCACCTGCGTATAAGATAATTCAACAAATGTAATCATTATGCATATGTTTGTTTAGTGATGAAGAGGGTATCAAAAAATTACTACATCATTTATGAGATGTTCTATTCTCCGAATTTTTCATGCTAAACTTACGTGCAAGATTTTTCACCAAAAGATGAAGCTACGTGAAGATTTAAATTCCCACTTCAATATCCATCAAAAAGCACAGCAAGGCCATTGCCGATATGCCTGAGGCATGAAAGAGGTTCCTGCTATTTGATGTTTGCAGATATGTGATTTGGCCACCATAGACTCAATGCAGATGTAAGGATCCATACAAGCCAACTTTTACCGTGAGTGACAGAGATATGGAATCTGTAGTGAGTTACAAAAAGGAGTATGACTCTGAGGATGGTTATCTGAGTGAAAAGTGAGATGGCTTCAAATTAGCTCCATAGCTTGTTCTTATCTTTCAGATAAGAACAGCCCCTCCCACTTGGCCCCTCCGAGGCCCAGTGGAAAAGTGGAGCCTTGATACATATTACTTGGAAGCTTAATGAAGCCCCACACAAGCATGTTTGCCGCGCTCCCAAAAAGGGCCAGAGCTTCTTTGTTCAATTACCCTCTGACGGCATATGCTCTAAAAGTATTCTTCAAGTATTTGGATGCCCTCATCTCGACTAACTTTCTCCAAATGTATAATCAACGTAACTTGAGCCCATGCTCAGAGATGGTAGTAATCGGGCTGTGAGAGTCAAGAGCATCTTAGAGATAAGCCCCGAATCGCGGAATGGCACGAGAGACAAACAAGACTTTGTGAATTGAATTGAAATAGTCCAGAATGTTGTGTTAATTAATGACTAGAACAAGTTTTAGAAGAAAGATATCAAGGCAATGTGAAACAACCGTCAACAAGATAGATGGCAGGGTATTGATCAGCAAATGATTGACACAGATCCTGACAGAGTCAAAGAGTTGGCCGATTCGCGTGAGTCATGATACCGGAACTTTTGCAAGAAAACATATTGATCGCACGATTCTCGAAGAATTCAAGTTTCCTACTGGTCCGTTGAAGTGACACACCTAACGAGATGTCAAAGCATTCCTTCTTTTGCTCTTTTGCTGGATCTATGACGTCTTGCAAGTTGAAGCGTCACAATCTAAACGAGAACAAACTTATGTCAGTTAAGTAAGCTTTTGATGGATGGCAAAAAATGACTGACGCATCCAATTACTACCAATACCGCATGTGTAAGGTACACCTGAGGGATTTTTACAACCTTATAAATATCAAAGATTCGCCGGCAAAGAAAACAGTTCAATTCAGACGCTTCATGAGGACCGAAAGGCTCAAGACTCAAGGTACTGACTCATATTGGAGCCATTGTCATAGTATTCGGAACAGTGTTGCTGGCTTGTTCCCTTAATGCCGCTTCCGACCAATTGACAGCCAGTTTGCAGAACCCACTGATGGCCTAACATCAGACATAGGATAGAAGTCCAAGATCATCTTCAGGATGAGATTATGGCAATGTAATTGGGAAACACTCACCTTGATTCCAGCATGTCGCATAATCACACTTGTATGCAACTGAGGCATCCTCAAAGGTCGTGCATTCTTTCAATGTGAGGGATCACGAAACATATCAACGTTAAGATGACGGGCGGGACATGGTGGAGTTACACGGCTAAGAATATTGAAATGAGATCACATACTTGCACTGCGATCGGGGTTCCTAGAGAACCCTATGTTACACGCCAGAGTTCGAGCATCTACGATCGCCACCTTTAGACTATGAATCCACAAGAACAAGAGTATAGAGGAGATCTTTAGACAGAATTGTAGCATTTTTTTCAAAGAGAAGAGTAAGAATTGGGAGTATGTGTATCTCGATTCGTGGCAGTCATACAAGGATTTATATATGATATGACTGGAAAAATTGAAATCCTGCATCCCTGATATTTTCTCTTGTTTTCTCCACAATGCTGCCTGAGGAATGAGAATCGGAGGATTGTGCATGTGAATAAACTCAATGGAGTCCCTCGTGGCGGCGGCGAGGCGTCAAACAAGGGAGGACCCTGGAAAGCGGAAGCCCTGTACACATACCATCCTTGTTGTGATGAACTCGTTGTTAGAAAATCCCTTCACGAGCGCGTTCGCCGCGCCCTCGAAGAGGGAGCGTAACCGTATCGGTCTTTTCCTGAGACTGAGACCCGCTGAGACTATCCTGAGGGTATCTATTTTTCTATTTCTACTATAATTATAATTACTATAATAATAAATCAAAAGGTCGTTCGTTTAAAAAAAACGCCTTGACACTCTGACAATAGGGACTGGGCGAGGTTTCGACCGACAGAGGATTTAGCCACCTCAATAAGCGCATGAATCCCCTGGAAGTCGACCGAAGCGATTTATGCAAACAGGAGGTGTCAGGATTACTCCTACAAGCCCAAGAGACCCGACTGTCAGATGATTTCACCAAAACCAGAGCGAGAGCAACCTGTGAAAGGTATATCAGGCTATCCAGAAGCGTTCTGCCATAGGCTTTTGGCTGAGGTGGGGGGGGAAATTTTGAATAGACAGCTCGTCTTAGGGAGGGTCATGCCTGTGCGCCACCCTATTTTTTTTAGTGCCATAAAGCTTACTAAAAAAAATAAGGAAATTTCATATTGATTGAACAGTGGCTTAGCTGTTTGCAACTCGCTTTCAACTACGGTTGAATTGCAATTTTGCAGAGCTTCGCCCAGTCCCTAATGTCGTTGTCTCCTGAAGCCCAACGTTTAACTTGACCCAACACCCTGTCCATGCTGCCCCCGCCTGAATTATTACCTCTTAATGACCATGCCCCGTCGCCTTGCCTATCTGCTATCATTCCAGCAGTGCTCTATATCAAGACATTGTACACACTTCCCCAATACACAGCCCCACATGCTTTATCATTGTTTACACGATTCTATCCATATATCCTCCTCCTTACATACACTGCAGACCTTTTACAATAGTGTTCAAAATCTTTAGCAGATCTTCGTGCCGCCCTATGCATGTACGTCGGTGGATGTCCAACCGGTATACTAAGTTGTATCCACGTTTGTCACCAGTTGTTACCACCGCTTGTAAAGCCTTTGCCTGTAACGAGTTTGTACATTTAGCACCATTCCGTGATTTATGAGATTGAACTCGCCGCTTGAAACAATGTTCAATCGATGCAAGCTTGGGTAAACAGTACCTGATCATCATTTCAATCCACTCAAACAGTTGCGGGTAAGCAAATAGGGTAGACAAGGAGCAGTGAGGTAAGTGGAACAAAACATGTTTTACATGGCTTTCAACAGGAAGCGTGAGAGCGTGGAATAGGTTATCCTAGCATAATTTGCTGTTCTGCTTCACAAACTAGGGGGAGGTAGAATTTTACACTGACTACTTTACACCGACTTTCCCGGTGTAAAACAATTCCTGTGTAAAATTCGAAAAAAGGCCCTCAATTTAGAATTTTATACCAACATTTTGTTCTTTTTTTCTGTGCAAAATATCCCTGTGTAAAAGACTCGGTGTAAAAACATGGAGCCCCACCTCAACATGCAATTTTACACAGCAACTTTTACACCGTAAATCCCGGTGTAAAAAATATCAGTGTAAAAAACCAGAAATGCCGCCAAAAAAAGAATTTTACACCGAGACACATTACACCGTCTCATTCCGGTGTAAACAAACACAGTGCAAAAATGCATTTCATGCAGAATTTTACACTGCCAGAATAACATTTCTACACCGACTATCAAAAAAGACAAAAGAGATCAAAGAAACCTTATTACCAAGTCACACACGTCGTCTCCTCTTTCCTGTGGCATTAACCTCCGATACATCAGCGTCCTCGATGGAGGGCGGCTGCTCTTTGACTAATGCCCAGCCTTTCCATTTAGAATTTCTGGCCTTGGCTTCGACCTTAGCTTTCTGCGGCGGGTTGCGTTTGGCTTTGAAAAACCGCAAAAGACTGACTTAGCCCTGTTCATTATAATCAGAAACGAAAAGTATTTAACTTACTAGGTTTCCTCACAGTGGCAGTTTCCCCTGCGTCAACCACTGTAGCCTTTTTCGAAGGAACTGCGGCTCCCTTCTTTGCAGGTGCTGCTATAGGTTTTTTCGCAGGTTGGCGTTTAGCTTGGAAACATTTAACCAATCAGCTTAAGTTTGTAAAATGTAAAATTCGAAATGTTGTTCCACTTACCTGGAACCTTCTTGACTACTATTGGCGGCGCTGAAACCTTGTCCAAGGTTGGTCTAATCAGATCTTGTTTGATCGCCGCCCTTTGGATATTCTCAACAAATGAAGATATATCTGGTTCGTTGTGAAGATCATGTTCATCGTCACTTGCATTGGGCCGGCCGCCTCCAAAAGGGAAATCGTGTGTTGGCATCAAAAAGGGTATGGCTGAATGGTTTTTGGGAAACACCTTCATTAGGCCACGAATGGATTTTTGGATATGGTCGACTTCTGCTGTCAAAGGCATTCGTGAGTAAAACACCCAGCTAGTGTTTGGAGAACAACCGGCTAAGCTGGTCACGTCAGTTCCTTCCAGCTGAGCTCTACCTCCGTTGACAAGCTCATCGAAGTACCACACTCCTAAAATTCCCTCGACTGAGCGCACAATCCTGCACCAATAATGTGAGTGTCCCCAGTATCCTCTGGAAACCATAAAGTATTCGACACCACCCATTTCAATTTGAGCAGGCCAATTGGTCTCACCCTGGTACCGTCTGCGCTCATTGTCATTCAAACCGGCAACACCATCCAAGAAAAAATAAAGATGTGGTGGTGCAGATTGGACGTCGGTGATTACAATCCGGATATTATTTTGGACAAAAGACGGTTCAGTGATATCGACAGGGGCGTTCCCTTCACTGTCTCTTGGGTGACAGTGAAGACATAAGATCCCTTCTTTCGTGAGTCCTTCAGACAACCACAAGGATATCAACTCTGATATATCCGCGTAAGGAATAGAGGCGTCCTTAAAAGTCTTTGGCGTTACGCTTAGTACAGCGCCATGTCAAGTACTGACACTGGAATGTTTGGAATTTCGAAGACATGTGACAGATTTGATCCTGGTGTGTTCGAAGAGAGGTCAAAGAGATGATTTGTTGTCTTCCACATTGGCAAGTAAAAACTCCATAAATCCGTTGGCGGATGCAAACTGGCCAGTTGTGTAGGATTCCGATAATTTTTGAATAGCTTTGTGTAGAATAGTTTGCCATCGAGACATGCTATGGCCAAAGTTATCGCCATTGAATTCCACTTTACATCTTGCGGTGAAATGGCGGATGAGTTCGTTGACCAAGTTTGTGCTGTTTACCGTCAAGAATTGACTCCAAGTTGGGCTGAACAAGGCGTAAAGTGTTTCTAGAGTAGCTGTTTTCCAACACCTGTTTTGGGTCCCTTCATTAGTTCCAGCAGAATAAGACTGGTAAGTCGTGAGAGGATTGTGGTTGATATTCTGGGATCCAACAGGTCGACCAAGTTTGGGTGGTTTGGTGCTTTTTTGAGTTCCCAGAAGTTCTTCTGTGGTGTCAGGAGCGCGGCCATCGTTTCGGGTAAACTTTCGTTTGGTTGGGGGTGCCATTCCTATCGCCTTCACAAGATCTTGCCAAGTTTTTTCGGATTGACCACCGTAGGTAATGGAAATACCCTTTTTTACCTGCTGGTAATCCTTTTCCATACACTGTGCAAAGGCTATAAGTTGGATAATGCCAGGTATGACTGGACATTTGCCTTTGCTGCACACAAGATAGGCAAAAACATCAGCGAAGTCAAAATTATTTGACTGAAATTCCAATAAAATTATCGGAAGATGACCTACCACAAGAGATAATAGACACGATGCATAGATTCCTGTCCATTCGTGGTCGCAGGCAACTCCGGGTGTCTTCGAATGATTTCTTCGTCATCGACGTCTTCGTCAGCATCACTGTCTTCCTCTGGTAAGGGAGGATTGTCGAGTGGCAACCGCTTTCTTGCGGGAAATAGCATAGCTTGAATGTCGGAGCAACTCCACCACTCTAGCCACCTCTTGGCTAATGGGAAAAGCCGCCGTAACTCCTCAAAACGGGTATCAAGGTCGTCGACACCGGGTCCGTCTGGGAGGAGTAATGCTTTACATTTCTTCTCCCAAGTGCCCTGTTGGATGATATGGTCAGCTTATATTTCAACGCATGAATCAGAATAATCAAACATTACTAACCTTTTGTTGTGGCTTGACAATCTTACTATTCTTCTTAAGACGCGCAACAGCTTGGAGGTAATGCCATTCGCAGCCATGCAATTTCGCCAACGCCACATTCTTATCATTACATTTGAATACCTCCATGTAAGCATCTTGGAAACCGACTTTCTGAGCTAGTGATAAATCCACGACTTGTTCTACCATCATTCCCTTCTCCTTGTCGGTCATTTTCGTTTTTTGAATCTGTTGTAGCAAGTTCTTGAAATGTATTTTGTAATGTTCTGCCTGGAGACCACCGAGCCACGAGAAAAGGACTGGTACCCAGCGTTTGATTGTTTCGCAGTACTTCGAAGTTGTTAATAAGTATCCCATTTTGAAAAACCGGTAAGTTACGTCCGAGAGTAAGCCACCAGTATAAGTAGTTGATCTCTCGTCAGGTTCAACCAACACCTCCGCCATCCAACCAGTTTGGAATGAGATGTGAGCGTCTTCCCCGGCAATAGACGAAGAAACCACACGCAGGCCTTTCCTGAGAGCAGATGTTTGATTGATCAGCCATCTTATAACGAAAAAATTTAAAAAAAAACTTAACACTCACTTGGACCAGTCCATCATGGACTGAAGCCACTTGTCACCGGATTCGGGGTCTTGTGAGTTGGTCATAATGCCCGCCTGTCTTAGGAAGACCCGTCGCAAGTATATTCCTAGGCGGTCGGCATGGCCAAAAGACGTGTGAATATCTGTTACTGATTCAATGGGGTCCTTTCTCGTGTGCGCCTGTCCAACCTAAAATAAAACATTGAAATATCAACCCATAAACATTAATTTGACCAAAAAATGAATGTTTATACATACCTTCATACCTAAAGGTCCGGTTTTAGGGTCATTGAGCACCTTTTCCTTAAGTTTTTCCTTTGAGATTGGATCCGCTTTCTTTGACTCAGCCCACTCATGTTGATGAGTACCTTGATGTCGAAGCAAACCCCACCCTTCTTTGCCATTTTTATCTAGCTCCGCATCAAATCGACAAACGGCATCACACTTGATATGTGTTCGAAGGCCATCGCAAGTTGATATAGGACAAGAGGTGAGTCTGTTCATTTTAAGATGTGAGGTGATGAAAACGAAAAAGGAAAAAGTATCAGCTATGTAAAGGTAAAGGCTGATCCATCCAACACGGCCAAGACTTACGATTCCGCAATCTTATTTGGGCCTGTGGGTGGGGAGGCAGCCAAAGCACATCCATCCTCGGAGCATTTGATAACTCCCAAGCAATAATATCTTCTAACTATCCAGTCGGATTTCTTTGTAGTTTCGGTTCGCATGGTGTGAGTCCAACCAACAAAGCGGAAGTTTTTGGCTGGGTATTCAGGGTCATTGACATATACAGTGCAGCCGTTGGGGAATATTGGATAGTCTTGCTCGTCGACTTCACAACCATGGTCAATAAAAGTTTTGAACAGACTTTTATCGGTAGGTAGTTGTAGATTGGGGCGGCGGTTATTTTTGACCTGCGCTGACTTCGCAGGAGTTACATCAGGAGAAGACATCGTGGCTGGAGGTGTAGATGGCGGTGATAATGTATAGGCTCGTGAGAATAACTTTCGAGGAGTTTGAAAGATGTCTAACTCCTCTTCTCTGAAAGACGAAAATGAGGATATGTTGGAAGAAGCGCTGAACGGAATCACTGCAGACATTATTCGGGTTCCCCAAGTGGGCAGGGAAAAATGATTGGGAGTATGATTTGTCATAAAATGGTCTATCACTCCACACCTGAGCCATAACACCCACACTACATATGTGTAGCAGGCTCAGTGAATATGTGGTTATCATGTACATACAGTTCTGCTCAGTTATCTGCTCATCAGGACAAGTTATTCATATGTAATACATGCTGTAACTTCTTTCAGATTGAAAAAAGCTTCCAAAAGATTGACTACATACACTGACTCAATGTTTTGGTGTGATCTCATCAACTCAACTGCATGTAACACACTTTCTGTTACTAAGACATAGCTTCAACAATATTGCCTGAGCAGCTACAGAATTATATGTAGTGAATTTTTGGGAAAAAAATTTCAAAGTCGAAAAAGTTACATGTGGTATAACATGTGATTTATTTATTCTGATGGGCAAAAAACTGAGCAGACCTGTATGTACATGATAGACAACTATTGACTTAGCTTGCTGCACATATGTAGTGTGGGTGAAATGGCCCAGGTGTGCAGTATTAGATTCTTTTATGAAAAACTGTACTATTAATCATTTTCCTCTGCCAAATTGGGGAAGTTGAATGATGTTTACAGTGGGAATATTATGTTTAGATGGAGTATAAATCGGGTTTCCTTTGTCAGAACAAGGCTTTGACGATGATAAATCCTCATCATAAATTGAAAGGCTGGTCGTGTGTGTATTTTGGCTCTTTTGAGTCGAATCAATTGAGCAATTAACTGCTGGACTATCATCTGTTGTGATGCTGGCATCATAGTGCGATGTGGCTTGTCCCATCTTCGAAAGAGATTTCTTTGGGATTCAATCTAAATCGAATAGGAGAATCAATTTACGAAAAGTTAACGAAAAGGGTGCTGTGTCTTCGGATTCCAGAAACACTGGGCCCTTTTAGAGGATATGTGCGTGTCAAACTTTCATCTATACCACGTTACATCCATCATCCGATCTCACGGATGTGGGTACTATAAATATTTGTGGATATTTGTTTTTTTTTCGTTCATCTCCATATGAGGTATTCTTCTTTGTTCATCTCTATATGGAGGTATTCAACACTGTTCAGGGTGTAACTTTGTCCTCATGGGAATGGACATCCATGGTTTCAACTATCATGGATCCTGTGCGGTGTAAAGTATAGCTATAGCGGTGTAAAATTGTAATATCAAAGCTACTTTGGTAATATTGCACCGGGAAGGTTTGCACCGAAACTGGTCTGTGTTACACGTCTCAGTGTAAAATTCTCAGCTCAGCTCGGGTCTCGGACTTTTACACTGTAACTTTTTGCACCGGGTATTGCAGTGTAAAAGTTGCTGTGTAAAATTACACATCTCAACGGGGTACCTTGTTTTTACACTGACACGTTTACACAGTCATTTTTCACACCGAGAAAAAAAATGAAATGTAAGTATAAAATTCAAAAATAAGGCCCTTTTTTCGAATTTTACACCAGAACTGTTTTACACCGGGTTGGTCTGTGTAAAGCACCCGGTGTAAATTCTCCCACCCCACAAACTAGAAATGTACTAAATTGCCATGGACAAAAAAAGAAACCCGGATAGGCAACACCAGCATCATCGAGTGTTCTGTTTCACAGACCACAACTGTACTAAATTGCTAACAACAAACAAATGAAGACTGAGCGCTCAACGGAGCTCTGGGCAAGACCAGAACGGCTCATTGCATTTTCGACGTTTCCCGCACAAAAGGCTCCCATTTCGCATGACAGACACGAAGATGATCTCTACCTCCTCAATTAGCAGTAGAAGCCCGACGTTCAGTCAAATGTACAAGGCAGGATTTGAGAAGATAACGTACGGTCAAAACCCAAGTAACATTTGTCTCGCAAAAGCCGCGCGCTACTCCTTCTACATGTACGGTCGCTCCAATGTTCATTTCCTTGCCAGTGATGCTATCCAGCGCTGAGTTAGTACAGATATATTCACATACGAATGGAACACGGCACATGTCCTGCAATGTTGAATATTAGCCACGATTTGTACGACTCAAGACTTGTCAGGTACCGAGGGATCCCAGTTGACGTGCTGTAGAGTCACCGACAAATCCTGCCACACCTCGCGATAGTTTTTGACTATTTCGCCACACGCTCTGATTCGGATGTCGTCAGCGATATCCGCAGAACAATAGTACATGAATATTAACGTGTTGTACCATGGATAAGTTGCTTGAAAACGTATGCATTGCATGAATCTTTGCTATCATGCTAAGATTTTATAATTATCAGTCAATGAAATTAACAGTACAGTATATGAAATTCCACGAGCTGAGCAAAAAAAATCAAGGATTCGGAAAGGTCTCAACATTGGATCAATAGGGGTGAGATTAGTTGAGAACGTTCACGTCTTGGTGATGCCTTGGACAGCGGCGTAGTCCTTCAAGTAGACTTAAGGGAGTTAAGATCCAGGTTAGGTGGCGGCTGGGCGCCGAAGTCCTAGTCTAAAAATAACGGAAAAGACCCTTCACTTTAAAAAGATACCATGCCTGAGCTCTTTGTCATGGCAGTCGATAAAAATACCACTGGCCTTTGCAGCCCGCCTACTGAGCCCTACCATGTCAGTTTGATCTCAAGCCGCTCCGTGGTAGGTATTTCAGCTCAGCATGGACGTCAACTGCCCAGTCCATACACTCTAATAAATGTAGAGTCATGGCTCTCTGCTCAATTGCGGCCCCTCGCTATCATACCCGACTGTTCTCGTGGTGTGTGACACGGTGTCGTCTTATAACACTGGGCGCGTGTAGTATTTTTCCCGAATGAAAAATGATTGACCCAAAGGACAAAAAAATTGAAGATGCGTTCATCCCTGAGCTAGAGGCGGCTGGGCACCAAAGTCCTAGTCAAAAATAGATAAAAAAAGCCAAAGAATTGGAGCCTGCTGTCATGATCGTTGTCGGTTCAGGAACTGATCCTGATTCAAGGAGAGCTCCGACCCCGGATATCCGTTGGAGCATCCGCCGGATCCGGATGTTGGATGGTTCCTTGGAGCCATCCGGCAGCCGGATACTCCAGCCAGTTCGGTACACCACGGAAGCACTTAAATCTGAGAATGGTCAGGGCTGTAGGCGGCCTGCAGACAGAGGTGAGGGCTGCCTGTAGACCGCCTACAGGCGGCCAATTGGCAAATCTGAAAGATTTGATTGAAAGGCCGCCTGTGAATGGCCAGCAGACCGCCACCAGACGTGGCCCACAGATTCCGCAGCCTTGCAAAGTTTGCATTTCTAGCAGACCGCAAGGCAGCTTGCAGGCCGTCTTGATCCCCATCAGCAGGCGGGCACCTTTCGGCCACTCTCAAAGGGCGGTCTGCAGGCGCCCACGTGGCCCATCAACAGGCGGCCTGCAAGTCAGCCACTCGCTAGGCTGCCCAGCAGGCCGCGCCGTGCCCATCAACTGTTGGGCTGCAGTTGGCCACTCTACAAACTGCAAAATCCAATTGGCAGATCGCCAGCAATCTGCCGGACCCATCAAGACACCTTTGTCACAACCTCAACACCCGCCATCCAAACTCACATCCCTTCCAAAATCATGAGTAGTAATACACTCGAGGTTCCACTGCCACCATGTAAGTCACATTCCAGACTTTCAGCGTAATCTTCACCCACTCATTGCTCATCATCCCTTACACAGACATTCGCGAAGCTCAGCGGAACCCCATCAAATATCAATGTATGGTCTGACTCAATAGCCAGAGTATGTTATACTTTGCAGAGCATGTTGCAACCCCCGCTCACAAAGCATCAGCGGAGAGATACTTGATCAGACAAGCAGAAGACCAAGCCTGGCATCAACAATTTCAGCCGCATAGAACCCCAACTCCACCAGTCAATGACCTGATTATGAATCACTTCTCCAAAGACAATGATGATCCATCACATCCTGCTTCAATTCCACCATTGCCACTCACTTTGCTACGGTCTTTCACTCCATCAGGCAATAATGGAGATGATTCAGACGATGACTCGGACTGGCACCTGGATTTTGACAAGCTTCATGCGGCGTTCATTGCACTTGATTCCACTGACAATGATGCTGAAGATCCAGCTGCTTTTGATGAAGAGCTAGATTCAGAGGTTGGAGGGTTGATTATCGAAGACACAGCTGATTGGTACCCATTCAAAAAGAAAGAGGTAAGATGCTTGACTATGTCTGTTCACTAGATTCTGATTGGTATTGTTCCAATGGTGATAGCATGTGGTGGCTCTGCTCATGATTGGTTTGAACCAAAATCTACTCTCACAAACACAATACCAGTGGATCCGATCCCTCCTTCGTCTTCTGGGTGTGACTCTTCCTGAATGAGGGACTTTGTCAAGACTGGTAAAAAGGTTAAAAGTTCAGCTGGGTCTCAAGGTACATGAGACCACTAGTCCGATTGGTAATCCTCTATTTGGTTTGGATATCAAGACTATCATCATTAATGTGAGTTCTCTTCCGTCTCATGAAGGAACTACTTTGGAAATAGCTAATAAAATTATTTAGGAGTTGGCAAACCCCTTAGTCAGCCCACATTTGGTCTATGTGCCTGAGCTGACGGTTAATGGCCCCATCAACCGGCTATCACAATGCGAAAAGTGGCGGGAAGATTATCCTCCACATTTACGTGTACAAATGATATCATCCAACAATTTACACTACTACATCTACAAACCAGTCCAACTGAAATCAGAGCAGCTTGTAGTACCAGTGTTCTTCTTCCAACAAGATGATTGTATAATGGCACGGTGTCTGCCAGCTTTGGTCAAACGCGACCCCTATCACACACAAAATCTTAAAGTCATAATACATGATGATCCAGCTTTTGATTCTGATATTCTATTCAACATTCCTTGCAAAGACTTCTGGCGAACTTTTGATCTTGTGAAGTTGGAGCATCAAGTCCTTATGAAGAACTGGTGTGGCAATTATATGTATAGTAAGTCACGTTTTGCGTCCTTATGGTATATTGCCTGCACTCATCATTTCTTTGCAGATTCAGTCGAAGCAAGGGAACCGTGCCATCCCATTGTAAACCCATGGTGAGCAAAGGCGCAAGGAAAAGTTATACACTACAAGAAACATAACATTTTCTGGGCAGAAAATTAAATCATCTGTATACAAAAATCTGGAAAGGTCAGAAACAGAGCAAAAAATATGAAAAAATATGCATCCTGTTCCTTGGTTTGACTAGATCTCCAATCTGCATATTTTTCCGTATTTTTAGGGTTCATATTGGTGAGTGTACTAACAATACACCCTCATAATCATCAGATTACCACCTGTAACGGAGGATGAAATTTGGCTGATCAGTGCTGAGAGAAAATTTTGATTACTACAAAACCCCATAACTTTGTCAATTATGACTCAAAACACTCAATTTTGAGTGCATTGGAAAGCTGGTAATTGCCTTAAGGTAGTCCATAAATGAAGCAAATACGTGGCGGGCCTGCAAAGAAAGATATCCCCAATGAAATTGAATTTCACATATCATCAAATAGAATGTCAGTCATTGGGATTACACATTGTGTGTCACAATGAGAGTTGTAGTTCAGGAATTCAGCTTTCTAATGCACCTCAAATCAAGTGTTTTGAGCCATAATTGACAAAGTTATGGGGTTTATAGTAATCAAAACTTTCTCTCAGCACTGATCAGCCAAATTTCATCCTCCGTTACAGGTGGTAATCTGATGATTATGAGGGTGTATTGTTAGTACACTCACCAATATGAACCCTAAAAATACGGAAAAATATGCAGATTGGAGATCTCAAACCAAGGAACAGGATGCATATTTTTTCATATTTTTTGCCCTGTTTCTGACCTTTCCAGATTTTTGTATACAAATAATTTAATTTTCTGCCCAGAAAATGTTATGTTTCTTGTAGTGATACAACATGTCCCTCTGGCTCTATATTCAGACGACACTTCTGGAAGCGTCTCCAAAAAGTGGAACAAGCACATGAGTATCTACTTCACTCTTGCTGGTTTACCTCCAAATCTATCAAATCAAGAATTCAATATACATTTTCTGGCAACTTCGAATTGTGCAACCGCACTGGAATTATTTGATCCGGTTGTTGATCAACTGAAGTGAAGTACTTTGTGCTACCTTAATGACTAAACTTAGTATTGACCTGGAACTGCTGTCTTTAGTGATTACGGAACAAATGGCGTCTTCGCATACAATCACACCCTTGGGGAGGACATGATGGTAATGGCAGTGTCTCTGTTCCACCTGGGTGACTCACCAATGCAGGCGGAAATATCAAATACTCTCAACCCAGCGAACACCCTTACTCCGTGTCGTATGTGTGATTTACATGTCTCCAAGCAGGCGCAAAAAAAATCCCAGAACTTTGTAAGAGATTTTCTTGGGGTAGATGAAGATGGACAAAAGGTATGACTTCCAGATTGTTTATGTCTGTGATCGTCCTGTTGAAGTAACTTGTTCAGTCCCTTTTGCCTGGGCGCGACTGGGACCAAACGCAATGCTGGACCAAGGAAATGTGGACAACCACTCAAAAACGCCACAGCAAAACCCAAGTTGATGCAATGGGCCGTGATTTGGGAGTGCAAGATCCTGTGAACAAAGTGTTTCAGAAAAAATTTCAACTTGCACACGAATCTTTGCCTCCTTCTGAGGTGGTGAAACTATGTCAAGAAGTGAATGCGCAATATGGGGAACACATCTTCAATCCAATGTTGCGGCTAGAAGGTGAGAATGTATCTCCTTGCTTTGGGATTTGAACACTCACCAATATGAACCCTAAAAATACGGAAAAATATGCAGATTGGAGATCTCAAACCAAGGAACAGGATGCATATTTTTTCATATTTTTTGCCCTGTTTCTGACCTTTCCAGATTTTTGTATACAAATAATTTAATTTTAGTATGATTCTGGTTTTGATCTGAGAGTAGTTTTTCGTTTTCCCAATAACCTTACTGAACATCAATCCCAATGTATTTTCTTCAAATGTTTTTCTTTATATGTTTATGATTGTGTCTGATGCGACTTCCTCTCTTTCCTTATCTTTTGGAAAGAGAGTAAGTGTTTCTCTTAAAAATCACCGTTTACCATCTCGTTACTGATTTAACTCGACAAACACATTAGACTTCCGTTAGATCATTTGTCAGAGCCTTTGTGCTTACCTTTCTGTTTCTCACATTAACTTTTACCTCCCGAACCGTTAGGTATAAAACACATCATTTATCTTGTTACATTTCATCTACCTAACTTGTTTCTTTCTTATTTCTTTTTCTTATTGTTTCTAGGTTAGCAAAGGTCTGCATACCTAAGCTTTGTAGGAGAAGAGTGCTTACTTTGTGCACTATATTTGTAGGTTAGTAGAGCAGTAATATAATCTAATCTTTTGGAAAGAGAACTTCCGTTAGATAATTCGTCAGAGCCTTTGTGCTTACCTTTCTGTTTCTCACATTAACTTTTACCTCCCGAACCGTTAGGTTAGCAAAGGTCTGCATACCTAAGCTTTGTAGGAGAAGAGTGCTTACTTCGTGCACTATATTTATAGGTACTGAGGTGTTCCAAGCCATTTACAGTATTAAGTAAAATAAGTAGATGTCACCACTTACAATAATCGTAGTACCAATTGAGCTACATGAGCGCTTCATGAGGGTCGGAGGCTATAGCAAGCACCTGAAGAACGCTGGGATGTACAGTCGCACGCATCATGGCCAAGAGAATCTCTTCCAAGATCCAATCAAAGAGCGAGTGGATTACAGGGCAAGGGTTGATCAGGTAGTCATTAATCCGAGCAAAGAACCACACCCTTTCGTTCAAGCCGTCAACCCATTCGCCGTAATTGGCCCCATCCTTTTGCAAACGGGTGGTCAAGGTGGCATACATCCTCATGCGTTGCCAATCCAAGAATTCCAGCATGTGGGCTACCGTGCTGAGATCTTCTCCGCGGTCTACAGCGTCCTCTATAGCTTGGGTAAGTTGGAGAGAGATACGAGGTTGATCAATTTTGGCAGGATTAATTGGATACATGTTGCTCAAAGGTGATGGGACAGATTCAACGCAAGGATTTGGCAAAGAAAAGAGGATTGAAGATGTCCTAACACAGTTATAGGACATCTTCGGGTAATGGGTCACCGGTCTCTGTATGACTTGTTCATGCAGAGACCGTACAAGGGATATAAAATCGATATCCCTTTGGTTAATGATATTATCTAAAGGGTTCATATAATATCACACGATATTGTAATCGAAAGACTCTCATCTTGTTTCCTTGATATCATCATGCAAGATGAATCCATTCACATTGTTTCATCAGCAAAGGATGTGAAACATATAACAGTATGTTGATAACCAGATATCCATATTTCATTCACTTTGATTGATAACAAAAAGTATTTGAGGAAGTTACAGTGTATCTAAACAAATTCCCCGTCCAATTCCACTTGGAATTGGTAGAACATGAGTGGATAGAGCATCATCCGAGCAGCAGAACCGGGCGAAATATCCCAAGACTTTAAAAGTTCCATGTTGACATACTCCCGGAATAAGAACAAGTCAAAGTGATTGACACCCTTCGACTCCAAAATGGGCAGGACTATGTCTATTCCAGCCGAGTCCATCTGAGTGAAACAAAGATACATCTTGAGGTCAGACTTGTCCATGACGTTTTGCAGTGCCATGTAATTGACCCAACCTCCGTCAACGGGGAACTCTAAAGAAACAGATACTCCCAGAATAAGAACAAGTCAAAGTGATTGACACCCTTTGACTCCAAAATGGGCAGGACTATGTCTATTTTGGCCGAGTCCATCTGAGTGAAACAAAGATACATCTTGAGGTCAGACTCGTCCATGACGTTTCGCAGTGCCATGTAATTGACCCAACCTCCGTCCACGGGGAACTCTAAAGAAACGGATCAGGTCATCCATTTTGAGAATGGATTTATAGTGAGTGCGTATGGAACTCACCTAAAACTGGGCGTTCCCTTATGGGGCGATCTCCCTCTTCAGCCGCGCACACTGCAGTTGAGGCTGGTGTTGCCTTGTCTGAACCCGTGCTCATGGCCTTATTGGTAGGGGTCAAAGATTGACGTTGTTCAAAACCCTCCACTTTGACAGCGCTTGGTTGATCCCCCATTACTTCCTTTTGGTTGCTTTTGGATGTGGAGGAAGGTCCACCACTATGTCGCACAAAGTGATTAAAGACCATGATGGTACAAAGAATGAAGAAGCACTTACGAGTTCTTCTTATAACCTAGAAAAAAACCAGCGCTGCTTCTGGTGGAATATCAACTTTGCTTTGGCATTTTTGAAGGTCAGATGGAGGAATTGATTGTTTGAAGGTGCTTCAAGAGAACAAAAAAAATATCTTTGCGGGACCATATATTGGAAAAGCAAAGTTTGTGGGTCCACGTTAAAAACCATGCGGGCCCACAGTATCAGGTTCATTTGCCGGAGGGCAAACAAACCTTTGCCAAATTTCTTCACTCTGCGCTGAATCAATCCAACACCTCTGCCTTTTTTCGAAGTTTCTCATTTGGCATTAAAACCCCTTGAAAAATGCCTTCAGATCCATTGTTTAGTTTCAGTCACAGCCCCCAATCACAAGTCACTGGCAGGCCAGTGCCTCCCACCGACCCTAGCAAGTTATGAGCAAGTTATGAGAAATTTATGAAATGGATATCAAATGGATAACATCCATTGATTGGGAATTTGTTGAGAAGTGGATGGGAGACCACCAAAATTGAGATGATGTCATACAGCATCATAAACCTGTACAAACCTGCTCCTGTATTTCCCCACCAAGAATATATAGTTTATTAACCTTTGTGACATAAATTGACTGAGTTATTGAGGTTTGAAAAAAAATTACGGACAAAAAATACTATTTTTGTGCTATACCTAAGAATTGATTCTGGAATATCTTCCAGATTTATGAATATACATACAAAAAAAATTGATAATCCTTTTGAAAATATGTTTCTCCACATTTTTGTCCTGTAAAGCCTTCCTGTATGGGCAGTATTTCCACATGTAATTCCTGAATGTGTCTGCAAGTTTGATTTTCTGAAGTTCTTTGCCCCAAGACAAATTTTGAGGGAACATATTGCCAAAATCATTCTGAGTTTGATTGATATACATGTAGATGGTATTTGACAAAAATTTCTGCCATAAACTTTGCCATATTCTGCCTAGAAACAAATAATCAATCAAATTGTTGACTGCTCATGTACACACCACAATTACATATAGAAATACTGCCCATACAGGAAGGCTGTAGGGGACCAAAATGTGGAGAAACGTATTTTCCAAAGGAAACTCAATTTTTTTGTGTATGTAGATTGATGAAGGTGGAAAACATTCCAGAATCAATTCTTAGGTATAGTACCAAAATAGTATTTTTTGTCCGTGATTTTTTTTTTCAAACCTCAATAACTCAGTCAATTTATGTCACAAAGGTTAATAGACTATATATTCTTGGTGGGGAAATACAGGAGCAGGTTTGTACAGGTTTATGATGCTGTATGACATCATCTCAATTTTGGTGGTATGACATATTTTGCTGGTAACTGACCCAAAACATCTTGATAGCAGATGGATGTTGTGCTGAAAACAAATTGAAGTTTTGTTGAAAACATTTTGGAGACATCGGATGTACTGGCCTGCCAGTGACCAGTAGTTGGGGGCTGTGAGTAAGTTCCCCAAATTACTTGTCAATGTCCACTAGCTGAAATGTTTCTCAGATGGAGGAATCGACTTCCAAGGTCAAGCTGATAGTGGTCAGTCTCCAACCACTGGCCTTCAAAGATTCAACAGTGTTGGCGGTGTCAGGAATAGCCACGGTGAGTTTTCTTTTTCCAAACATTCAAGTTGGGTCACTTGCCATTCGAAGTAGCCAACCACTTTGATTGGCGTGTGGTGCAATTGACTCACCCAACAATGCAGGAGATTTGCAGTCTCCAACGCCTGGGAAACAAAGGTTCAACAGTGTTGGGGGTTTCAGGAATCCCAACGGTGAGATGTCCCTATCCATTCAAAGACCCAGTGTTGAATTGATCTGACCCAAATTCCACCGAGCTCAGAAGGTGGCATCCAATCGCAGGGTCATTCTGAAACGTTTCCGTCTCCAAACTCACATGGGCTTCACAGGTTCAACAGCCAAGGCAAGCTCAGGAATACCAACCGTGAGATGACGTAGTTTCTTCATCAATGATGTTTGCTAAAGACATTGATTCACGAGTAAAGTAAATGTATTTACTTTCTTGCGACGTCAGAGTCCAACAGGTTTAGTAACCCGCAAACTCCCACATTGGAAGACCACCGCATCGAACCATCTCAGGCCTGCCAACACCAAGATGATAGGTCTCTATTGCCCATAGCTCGAACCGGCAGTCACCGGGCAAGCGCGCAAACAACTCCCTTCGGGCAGCCACCCAGTTGGAAGGAGATGGTCTCGAATGAGCACCCACAGACCCAAGATTATGGGACGGATGATGGGTTGATCATATTTGCAAATCCTCTCCCGGTGCCAACCAAGAAAGTCTTTGAAATGATGGCCAATTATTGTACATTAGATGCAGAATACCGCGCCTTTGCGCTGTCCCAATCTGAGGTACAGAAATCCTCTATTAAGCAGAGTTACTTTGGGTCACTTACATCACTGTCTTTCTTGCGCGACAGGTGTTTGGCAAGAATAACCGACATCTCGCAGGAGCAACCACCCAGTCATTGACTTTGATGGAGATATTGCGGCTCCAAACCAAGATGGATTTGCTCACGGGACAAGTAGCAACGTTGTCCCTCATGGTTTGCGCAATGTCATCCCGCCCTCCTGCAGCAGGGTGAAGGACAGTCTGCTGCTACCTCTGCCACACCTCCGTGCGACAAGTGGGTGGCGAGTGCGAAGCTCGTGGTAATAACTTTGACTTCCACTCTCCTAAATCATTCATAAAGAAACTGACTGAATATTGGTCTGCGGTCTAGGGTGTGATTAACTCCATGGCACTTAAATTACTGTTTTCTCCGCTACTGGACTCGTATACTGCGCTTGAAACAACTCCAGAAGGTTACCTCCCCAATTTGCTGTTTAATACACTCAAGGTAAAATTCACATGTATGAGATTTGGGGAAACTCTGATGTCATTTGTTTTCCCTGTAGAAAACAATTGGGAAGGAAAGTGCCGCCTTTATTGCTGAACACCTACCACCCCTATACCAAGGAGTCAAGGATGCAGCAGATACAAACACATTTGCTACTGCCCTCCAAGACGCGGGCAAACATGCTCGAGAGAAGTTGCGCAATCTTGTAAGTTTCATTGACTTCGACTCACCGGTCGCATCGCACTCACTAACCATGAAGTTTGCCAGCTTTTGGTGGGTATCCATGACCCTAAAACCAAGGAGCTTGTTACCATCCCCGTTCCGACCATCAAAAACCTGGTACAACGAGTAAGTCCCTATATTTTGTTTGAACCACAAAGGGTCATTGACCCTGTATATATTTGTTGTTGAACTATATATAGGTTGCTGTTAGATGTGGTGAGGCTAAGGATAATGCCCAAGTTGAAGAGGTGTGGGCCAAAACGGATCATGCCATGCGGGCACGTATTGCTTACCTGGTGAGCTTGTATACACTATAGATCTTTAGGTGACCGCTAGCTTACCCAAGCTATTTGGCTCAGCGTCACGAAGCCACCCGTTTGATTGTGAAAGGTCGGAAAGGTTGTGAATCCATCTGGGGGAATTTTGATAAGCAGCTCTCCTTGCTGCGATTGAGACGTGATGATGTCTATACTACCGCATAAGACAACTTAACAGCATCAGTATATTCATCTTTGGGCCAAAAACAGTTGACACTGTTTGATACCCTAGGTTTTATCAGCTGATTCTGGACGAGGATTGCCAGCTTTTTGACGGGAAGACCTGGTTTAAAACTCTGAAAGCGGAGAAGATTGCACGAAACAAGGGGCTCGATTTGCCTTCCGAGGCGGACATCATTGCATGAATTCCTCAAAATCAAATTCCACCACGTGAGGACAGTGGAACAGGGTCTGGATAGAACAGGTGATCCCAAACATCTCCAAGAAAATACCAAATATAATCAATAATATTACAATTATTTAATAGAACTTCATAAGACGATTTATAGAATCTATTACACATTATTATCACTATACGCAAAGTGATACTTGTTTAGCTTCCCAATTTCAATTATCATTACCTATCATGTAGGCTTTGAAATGATATTTGAGTTGTTTGCCTAATCATTGAACCGTGCCCATGCTGAGCTGAGCGTGAATTTCCCGTGAGCCTGAAAAGCCCCAAACGTCAAGTATTGAATCGGACTGCACTGCCCGATGGACAGCTCCGGGTTCAGACCAAACGGGCCGGTGGCGTGTTTGACGCTCTGGAGGCAATATCATGCCCGCCAGCTGGCAGCCACCAGCTCTTGAGGCGAGATCAAGCTCGCCCGCAGCCAGCCAGGAGCTCGCCTGCAGCCGGCCCTAAGCTTGCCTGTGACCCAGCTTGCCTGGCCGCTTGCTGGCGGTCCACGCGAGGCCCAACGGTAGACGGCCTGCGCGCGCGGAGTGGTGGGCC
Source organism: Melampsora larici-populina 98AG31 (assembly GCF_000204055.1). Lineage (NCBI taxonomy): Eukaryota > Fungi > Basidiomycota > Pucciniomycetes > Pucciniales > Melampsoraceae > Melampsora > Melampsora laricis-populina. Next base: position 181,330 of record NW_006768808.1, read on the forward strand.
GCCTTGAGGCTGTCTCGACGCCTCTGTGGTGTAGTGGGACAAGGGAGCAAAAAAAGTAATCCTCACCGGATATCGGACGGATATCTATATGTAGGTGTTTTTCAAAACGATGGAGACAAACAATCAAAAAAACAACAGAAAAGAAGAGAGAAAAGAAGAAAAAAAGAATAGTATGGGGAAACTATTCACTTTCCTCACCCTCACTCTCAGTAAGACTAGCAAAACTCAAAACAAATCCAACCTTCTTCATTGCTTTATAAGCCAAATCGACATTGACACATACAAAAAACTGATTTTTAATCTTGATCATTGTAGAATTCAATCTAATCAAGTCTCATTTGATGATTGGAACTGGAAATCACCGCCAAGAAATTTGCGTCGGGAAGCCCTTCCCGTTGTCAATTCGGGGACGGTGCCCCGATTCAGTATCACGCCCAAGCCATGCGATGGAACAGGTTTGCGATCTACAATCGAACATGATTGGCGCGACTGAATCCCCAGTCCGATTCAGAAACAGTCGGGCTCATCCGATGGAGCTCAGCTCCGATATAAAGCCGCATGAGCGACACCCGACTGATCCTCATTCCGATGCAACCTCGCGAAATGCTGCTTCGACTCAACCCTACGTGCGATGGAATTGTCTCATCGTGTAACTTTCACGCGACGGTCCATCCACCGTCCCGCCCCGATGCAATCCCGGATCCGATACGAGACCGGTCATTTCATTGCGACCCAATCCCCTATACATCCGATGCAACATCATTTGCGGAATAACTTCGGATTGATCCTTGCGATCCAATCCCCCCTCCGAAATCATAAAGGCTGTTATTTGAAAGAACGTGTAGTTTAAGAGAAAAAACAACACAAAAAGAGGGAAATGAAAAGTAGCAAGAGGTGTTGTTTCATCCAAAGAATCAAGCAATTTGAGATCACAAAAGAAAAGTCATTGATTCTATTGATTCCGAAGAAAAAGAGATTTCTACTTGAAATTCATGAACCCTTACTTGAAAAAAAAGTTTGAAAACGAATTAAATTTCAAAGGGGTTTATTTGAAAAGACATCCGGTTTAAGAGAAAAAGCAAAACAACACAAAAAGAGGGAAATGCATTTCATGCAAGTTGAGATCACAAACGGAAAGTCGTTCATTCTTCTGATTTTGTAGAACACCACAGTCCTAATTGACAATCATGAACCCTTACTTGAAAAAAAGGCCAAAAAGAAATTTCACAATAAAGAAAGAGCATTCTATGGCTCGAAGAGCTTGGAGCTTGAAGCTTGTGTAAGCGTGGAAGAGCTTGGAGCTTCAACCTTTGAGCTTTCAAGCTCGCTCGAAGCTGCTTGAAGTTCAAAGTTCGAAGTTCGAGGCTCGAGGCTTGAAGTTCGAAGTTCGAACTTCGAACTTCAAGCCTCGAACTTCGAACTTGAAAGCTCAAAGATTCACATTATATCTTTCTCAATCGAAATTACAATGAAGCGCTCTTGATGACTTCCGCCTTCCTCTTCAAGGTCCGAATGGATATATACTGAGAATAATATATTACATAATATACACACAAAAATTTGAAGTAAGGCATCAAAATGATGCTTGAAAAAATACGTCGAGATATTTCTATCAGCAAAGGCTAACTCCCTATGGCACACTTTTTAGATAATTAGGTGTAGTACAGAACGCTGGTGCCGAGTTAAATTTGAGGCAAGAAAGAAAAACAGCAGCAAGAGATAATCACATGACAACATGAACAAATTCTGGCGAAAAAACTTGTAAAAGAACACATCCAACTGAACCCAGTCTCCCTCTTCTGCGAGTATAATCAGGGTAAGTCTACTGATATCCTGCCTAAGAATGACAAGGAGCTATGGTATCATATCACAGCAGAGTTGATTACATGCCAAGGTATTGGTCCCCCCGGAAATCTTGCCAGCTGACAAGTTCCGGTTCTCTGAGGTCACTCAGATATGACTCGCTTCATACATCACGGAATCCTCTTCATCCAAGAGAATCTCCTGAAATACATGATCAACTTGGGAGAACGTGCTTCTCATTTCGCTAAGCACAAGAGCGTGCTTCCCTACTGACGTAACTTCCACAAACCCAGGCACTTTGTCTAACGTTAACAAGTCAGCGAGTTATTCGGATGATCTAATGTATCAAATGACTTACCGCACATCAGGTCTCTTAAATTTGAATGTAGACCCTTGATGAGGCGCAAGACCTCCGCGTATTTGTATAAATCATTTGAATACCTTGCTCGCTTGGTGTTCAGATCTGGATGGGCTAGCAATAGATTCCGTGTCAGCGCATATCATATCAAGAACACTGGAGAGTAGGCTTTGACCTTGGCAGCCTTTCTCTTCGTTGTAAGGTCGCTTTCTTAGTGGCACCAGAGAAAAATCACAATATTTTTTCTCAACCTTGTGGGTGACAGAAGCAACATTCTTCGAAGATGACAGAGCCTACATGACCAGTTCACCGGAGAGGTTGGTTCAGGTGTTGTCAGCTCTTGCGTCCTTGTTAGATGGACAGCTTTTCAAGCTTACCTGGTCATGTGGGCCCAAATATTTGCTGGAAGTTGAGGCAATCAACGCAGGACCGGTTTTCGAAGCAATTGGTTTGATCTCCGCGGGGCCAAACTGTTTGCGCGCCAGCTCGAAACAGGTGTCACGGGTACTTTCAGATTCTGATGGAGGCGTGCCATCGTCATTTTCGATAGAAAGTTGCGCGTCCATTGGTATAGACGCCACACTTTCTATCAAAGCCATCGGTATACGTTGAGGATCTACAGATATGAGCACATTCTTACATTATCCAGGAAAAAACGTGCACCTAATCTACGATGACCGATTCTTACCTTCAGGTCCGCGGAGTCTTTTTCTAAGCTTCTCTGCCATCAGTGTACGTCGGAGATCTACAGAAATGAGAACGTCTTTACATCATCCAGGGAAAAACGTGCACCACATTTACGATGGACAATTCTTACCTTCAGGTCCACGGAGTCTCTGGTTAAGCTTCTCTGCCATTGGTGTACGTTTTAGACCTACAGAAATGAACACTTTCCTCAATTACCCGAAAAAACGTGCACTTCAAGCATGATGGCCAATTCTTACCTTCAGGGCCACGGACTCTGTTCTTAAGCTTGTCGGCGAGCTTTTGGATCTTGCGGACGAACCGTCGTGCGCCGTGCAGCTTCATCTTGATGAAATGGTTTCGCTTCAGAGGTAAGGCAGATAGTGAAGAACGGAAGGAAGTGGAAAAAGAATGGTTGATGTCGAGTTTCTAGCAGGCGTTTGTTTTCCTAAAATAACACTGAAAAGGTGAACAGAAAGCTGGAGATTAATTTGAGGACGTGGATGTGGGGAGTATTCGGAAATTTAGTCTACTTCGAACCATAAAATTTAGCGAGCGATCAAAGTGACTTACTCAGAACAATTGCACTGCGCATCCACAGCTTTCTTCGCGACTCCTGTGTTCTACAGTGAGGCCTTCTCAGGTGCGTAGCAGTGCCGAGATCAGCACGTGGGTTGAAGGGGAGCGCGTGTTACGCAAGGTTTACGCGAAACGGGTTCGCGTTAGACTCTTACGTTTGAAAAACAAAGGAATTTGAAAAAAAAGAGAAATCACCCTTTGAAGAAGGCGACAATAGAACGGCGTAGAGGCGGATGTAATTCGGGGATTTGTTTTACGTGCACCGGAGTAGTGGTGATCAGTCGAGAATCGGCCGGTAAGGTGGGCTCCAAGACTCAAAAGGATCAGTCAAGGCGATACGAGCTCAGCACAATCGCGAATAAGCAGCCGCACATACTTTGTTTACGAGTCCTCTGTTCAGCCACTGAGCGAAATCATCTCATTGTCGATGGAGTGTTCTCAAGCGCGTGGGTAGTGGCGAAGTCGTTTGAAGGGGAATCTTAAGACTGATTTGCGGGACAACGGGTTCGCGTTATGATTCTCTTGGAGAAAAACACCACAAAGGGGAACGGAGATTCATATATTGATGCGCTTCCAAGTCACGATTCGCTCGCACACCATAACGAATCATCTGCTCCCTTCAAGAATCCAGCTTTTGCTTTTGGGGTCAGTGACAATATTGAGATATCACCAAATCTTACCTACTACCTCTGAATTCTCCTCATTCTATATAACCCTATCACAGCAGATCGCAGCGCTTTCAAGCCACACGAGCCGGGATCCCCTCGCGAAATAGTTGACCTCCCGTATCTTCGCGTATTATCTGCTCACTTAAGACTCGCGTTTTCATTTCTTCGTCAGTTACAGTATTCATCATATGGCCAAATCTCCCGTACAATGTCTAATCTCTCTCCATCCTATAGAAACTTCACAATGCCCGTCAGAATATCTGGAAATATTTCTATAATCGGGAATGTAGATTCGTCTGTCAGACCTGTACGCAGACGCTCAGCCGCTGCTAATCGGGCACGCAGGACACCTACGCCGGCTCCATCGACGGGCAACCGGCGTCGTGTTATCACAGCACTAAGAGGTCGGGCGGCGAAAGCAACGCCTAACGGTGACCCTCTTTTTTGGAAGAAGATCTTTAGCCTACCGGAAGCTTACGTCGAATTCCTGTCGCCCAACTGCAACCTTCGAGCTCGCTCGACCACTTGCGGTATCCTTCGAGCAATCGTCCTTCACTTCGTACCCAATCACATTTTCCCCTCTCGAATGTTGAAAGCCAAAGTCATTGGCGTATTCAGAACTCAGGTACTACGTAAATACGGGCCATTTCACGGTCTTTGAAGGTATCAGGTGGACATCGAAGTCAGTACTCCACTTCATTTTTCGTACGCTACGTATTCAGAAAGCTGATTGGGCGGATGCTCCAGGTCTAATTCGATACAGCCCTTTTGGTGTTCTGATAATATGCCCATGGTGATCATTCTGCTTGCTGGTCTGGAAGAATGAAACCAATCCGAAAACGCGTGGCTCTGCCAATCTGTATATATATGTGAAAGCCCTGTGATTTGTCAACGGTCATGCCTATGCTTGTTACGGTCATGCCTATGCTTTTTTTATGTACTTGGGTTAATAGATGTTACATCTGGTTCTTTCACATTAGATGAGATGCGGAGAAACAACACACAGAGCATCAAAAAAACTACAGGCAACGTGAGCATATGCTATAAAGTGTACAATATAATGAACAATATGGAGTGAGTAGGAAGTGTGGTAGGTGATCACGGTGACATGCACGGGTATCAGGACTGGAATAGAGCATCTGGTCCCGAGTCGAAACACCAGTCGAAAATATGAGATAGATCGTTGATGTTGACGCGGCACACCTAAATGCGAAGTACATAGTGAGATAGTGTCGCCAAAAACGTGGAAGACAGGTTCCAGAAAGCAGCCGACTAGGCTCTTTGACAAGCATAATTTGATCATTGTTCGTCACCAATTATAGAGAACCAAACCAACGCTGCATCAATCTAGCTCGTTATTTTAAGCCACATTCTTGAGCCAGAGACATCACCCGGCAATACTTTACCTTTCAGTATGAATCCTGCAATCTAAGATTTTTTCTCTCGCAATCTCAATGAATCTGATGGTTCTTTTTTACGGTTGACTTGTCGTTGGTCTTGACTCGAACTTCAAAGCTTTCAAATTTCACCTTGAAGGCGGCCAACTTGGACCACTATCCAGTAAATCCACTTCACAGGATCTCTGGCTTGGCTATCTATTCTCAACAGACCAATGGTCGAACTTGAAGTTCGACCTTTTCATCCAATGAAATATTCAAACTTGAAGTTCGAACTTTCCATCTAACGAAATAATCGAGCTCGAAGTTCGAACTTTTCATCTAACGATAAGTTTGTCACCGGTGATCATGAGTGACAATCCTACTGTGACATATGTGACACATTTTGAGAAGTTGCCCTTTAGGCCGATGTTTTTTAGATCTCTATATTGTGAATATGCAAATGATTATCGAAAAGACTAAGGGATGCTCTCATGGATTCGAATTTGAATTATTATTACGCAAGCCTTTCATTTCAATATTTGGATTTAATCGATGGGTAATCCCGACTTCTTTTCTTCGAACGTGTACTCCAGTAGCTGACTGAGCACATCGCGTGCTCATAAGGCAATTTACTAGATATTTTGAAAACTATTTTTAGGAATTACAGATTGAACACATTGACTAAGTAGATGTCCACAGTAGGTAGAAATCTACGGCCAAAAGAAACCCTGAGACTATGCAATAGTAGGTTGGATGCGCCTCTTCAAGTAGCGACATCAACACACTAGAGGTCACAATTATTATAAACCGGAAGCTGGAATCTGTCATTTGGTCGTCATTGTGAGTAGTCCGCCATCCCGTCTTTTAAAAATATCCTGCACATACCATGGTAGAAACGCTTCTCTCGAACCTCATTGCGCACCCTGAGGTAAATGTGGATTGTGTTCGCCTTTGATTCGACTGATACGGCGATATCGGATTTCTGACGCTGAAGTACAGGCCGCCTTGCATCGGAGAGTTCCCCTGGAACTCGTACGGGAACGCGTGTCCGTTCAGTTATTGGTCGGAACGTAGGAGCATCTTGCATCTTTTTTGTGTGACCATGAGGTCTTTCTTTGTCGTATGTGGATTTTTTGGCGGTCAGGTCCTTCGAAAGCCCTCGACGCTTATGTGTCCGGGAATTATTAATATAGCTGGCGTGTGGAATGCTGTTTGAAAGCGGATCTGAATCGGCTGAAGGCAGGGGCAGCGAAGTTCGCGACTGATTTTTACACTTGTTTTCTTTCTGTGTGGACATTTTTTATGGACTGACGGTGGAGTATGCTAGAAGATGGAGGGTTTTACGCAATGTTTTTCTCGATTATATAACCTCGAATCACGCCCCCTGTCTTTCAGGAAAGAAACATTGCTACGCCAGTCGCCTGGCCAACAACGCTTCAATGGCTAGCTGAGGTACGGGTTTTGCTTGCGCCTGAGGTCTGAACAGCCACTCAGTTTTTAATGATTATTGAGACTCAGCACGTAGCCACCCGTGAGCCATTCTTATCAAATCTAAGTTCTTAGTGAGCAGTTTTCGCGACGTACTTGCCTTATATCAATAGCGCGTAGGTGTAATTGGGGAGGGCGATACATACTGACGCCTTTTTGAACACCAATTGCAGCTGAAATTGTACATGTCGATTTTCCTGAGTCTTCCGCGCATATAGACAACCTCAGATCACCCCTCACCTTCGCACAAAGGTTGCATGCCACGCACCCAGTTCGGAATCCTGAGCAGGTGATTCAATAAATTTTTCAATTCGTATAAGGTGCGGTGCACCAGAAGTTGCGCCATACTCGTTCTTGGCCATATCAACTTGATAGTTATTGATTGTATTGATTCCATTCGAAAATTAGAGTCTCTCAAAATGACAACATCGACTTTGATACCTTGTCACTGTACAGACTGTCAAAAGAACACCTACAAAAATCCACACAGAGAAGATGTACGCGGAACGCTATGGAGGCCGAGAAACTACCAAAAGCACGTCAAGGGTTTTGGAAGACGCCCAACTTACGCGACACAAAAGATTTCTTCGTCCTCGGATGTTTTGGGTGTGTTGAATTGCTCTGTGTATTTGCTTCGGCTCTTACTTCAGTACTCGTGGTTCTGACTCATCTCTGTCACGTATGACAGAGATCCCATCGCCGTTGAAAGATTCCCAAGAGGCCTCACAGGAAACCTCGCCCTCTGCTTCTCCAAACGAACACAGAACGCCTGCCACCGAAAGCCACTTCCAACCAATGTGGGATGGACCAACCATAGATTCAAGTCTGTGGCCTCTTAATTTCTTGAATACGCGTGTAGTTTTGATATACGCATAATTGCTGACCGACCATGGTATTTTTTTGGCTTGCAGGCATTTACAGTCCAGCATACTATGAAACATTTCGGCGTTGGAACCCTGCCGACTTGGCCTACTTTCTCATGATCACCTGTTTACATCTGTTCAAACACATCAGCGTGGAGGCAGCCACACTTTGCTTGCATTTGATAGGTTCAGTGTCCTCCATCAACCCCGAGAAACCAAAGTCTTCGAAGGTCGTAGTGCCAAAGACCATGAGTACATTTCTGGATGGACTACGAATTGAGCCCAAGATCCGCCGAACAGTGTGCTGTCCCAAATGCTTCAAGCTATACTATAATAATGATATACCCCAGCTTTGCACGTCTCGACTTACTCCCCGGAGCCGTGAATGTTTAGAACCCCTCTTACATGATGCCGAGGATCTAGACGAGACAACCACAAAACCATGCCGGTTATTTTCAACCGTATCCTTTACTGACTGGTTAGCTCGGTTTTTAAATCGCCCTGGAATAGAGGAATCGCTGGAATGGAACGAAGAACAATTTGAAAATGATTGCTCAATAATGAAAGACGTGCGGCACGCTTCGATGTGGCACTCGCTTCGTGGAACAGATGGAAAGAAATTTACCACCCTCCCCGGAAATCTGGTGTTTGCTCTGAACGTAGATTGGTTTAATGCTAATGGGAATAAGGCTGCTTCGAAACAAATTTCGCTGGGTACTATCACTTTGGTTTGTTTAAACTTGCCGCCGCAGATTCGAACATCTCCGGAGAATATTTTTCTGGTTGGGCTGACACCGGGACCTTCAGAGCCTAACGTGGACCAAATAAACCACGTGCTGGCACCTCTGGTTCAAGAACTTCTGGTCCTTTGGAATGGCGTCAAGTTTTCTTCTACAGCCAAATACCCTACGAATGGAAGAATCATCCGCGTTATGCTAGGTCCCATCATCTGTGATCTCCCTGCGATACGAAAAGTTTTGGGAATGGCAGGCCATTCTTCAAATGAACATATGTGCTCACTGTGTCTGGTTGGAAAAGATGACATACATCTTCTACGAATTCCGAGAGAACTAAGAAGATGTACGCATACTCTTCGGGAACAATCTGTGGCGTGGAGAGATGCAAAAACGGTCAAAAAACGGGATGAAATATTTGCCGAACACGGCGTACGATACTCTGTGTTATGGGAGCTACCTTATTTCGATCCTCTCAGACACACCATTGTCGAACCAATGCACAACGTATTTCTTGGTATGCTCAAAAATCATGGTACAAAGGCGTTCGGAATGAAGTCTGTCTCACAATCTCCCGACGACGAGAAAATCGTGGACGCTGGCGATGCCGAAGGCTCAGATACCGAGACGGTAGCCCATGATGTTTGTGTGATGGATGGGTCAGAAGACGCAGGATCAGAAGATTCCTCACTCACGTCTTCACTCCCAGCTGCAGGACTTATATCAGCAGATGATGATGACATATTGATGTTTGCACTCCAAAAATTGGATTTAGAGAGCGAAACCTTTCCCGAGACATCCCCCAATCATGATCAAACAAGGGAACAGCATGCAGATGGCTTTTCAGACGACGACACATTGGACGAAGACTTTTCTGACTATGAAGAGGCTTGTGGAGATGAGCCTGGTTTCGAATTCTTCAACAAGAATCAAAATCTGGCAACGTTGCAAGATATCACAAAGAACATAAGCCTTCCTTCTTGGATTGGACGCGTACCTAGTACGGTAGGAATGCGGAAGGGTGGTAAATTGAAGGCAGACGAATGGGTAGTTCTTTTCCAGGTCATGATCATTCCTGCTATAATTTCTGTCTTGAACGAAGAAGACGGTGCTACGAATTTTACAGACCGAGATTTCGTCCGCAATGTCCTTCATCTTATCAGTGTTGTGACATCATTCGGAGATTGGAAGTCACTGATAAAGACGTCAGATCCCTCCGATTTCACCTTCGAAGCTATCGAAACGGATACTCTAAAATTTACACGTCACTTTCTGTGGTGCCCAATCATCACATGGCGCTCCATCTTCCCGAGTGTATCCAACGGTTTGGGCCTGCCCCTTTATGGACTGCATGGTCATTTGAGAGACTGAATGGAGTACTGGCTAAGATCCCTAATAACAACCATCCCAGTGAGTTTATGAGTTATTGGTCGACTGAGAATATTAAAACTGAACTCACAAATGCATGGTAGACTCACGCGAACTAACAAGACTCAGGATATGGACCATCGCGCAGAACTTACGACCTGTCTTGAGAATCCTGTGTGAAGCTCTTCCAAAGGCCGTCGCGACGAGACTTTTGAAGTTTTTGGAGCCCAGTGGTGGGCCACGAGGTAGTACTTCTGGCTGCGATGCACATATTGCCACGGATGCATAACCCACTTACCACTATGACGAAAAAAAGGCAGAGAGCTTGGACTACGACACCCACGAGAATCTGGCCCGGCGTATGAAAGACTTAGGAGGTGGACATGTTGTTGTGGCTAGCCGAAATTACAAAGCACCCCCTCCCTCCCATCATATATTGCTGGGACGGATGGTGAACCAAAAAAAAATGGTGAAACACGGTGACATATCCTACTCAACCTGGGATCATCATCAGGGAAACAGCATTGTCATGTATCAGTCCGAAGATACGCGCCGAACAACGACATATCGATGGGGACGAATCAACGAGATCTTCATCACCAAACCTGGGCCGCAAAACAATCCAAAGGCCCAACTGTGGTTCGAAGTGCTCCAATTCTCTGAGCTTCGAACCGCCGAGAAAGCCAAGCATGGACTTGACAATTGGCCAAACGCCAGAATGACGGTTGTGTACCAATCTTCAAAAAAAAAGGATCTGGTGCGAGTTGATGAGCTTGTTGCTCAAGGAGTGGCTTGGGACACTCCTGAAGGATGTTTTGGGATCAAGCAGCCAACCACACTAATCATCAATTTGAGCAAATTTTTCTGCAATCAAACTTGTTAGTTTTCTAAGATGTTATCCACCTTATAGAACATTGTTTTTCTCCTTTGGTGGTGAAAACAAGCGCACTTTATCCCTGCATACTCTTATAGTAGAGCACCTCGAAAAAGACCCATAGACGCAATTGTTAAGCACTGTATAAATACACCTGATGATGAGAATGTGAATAAAAAAAAGGTCATTGTTTCGGTTGGTGAGAGCATATTGACCTCTACATGTGACATTGACAAAAAAAGTAAGGTAGAGGTATAGAAGTACTAGCTTTAGAAGAACGCAAAGAGTTCTCAGTAAGGCAAGAGAGAACATGAGCGTGACGAAAAGAAGCGGTACCTCTAGTTGGTACGAAAGACAATAAGTAAGGTTGAATGAGAAAGAAAACTACAACGTAGGATGATACATCCAGTGTCATACATGTGTTTGGCCGACCATGGTACATGAAAATGAATTGATGTAGGAAACAAAATAATACGAGTCATAAGAGAAATGAAAAGTGTTGTCATGAGCTTAAAAGAGAAATGAAATGATCTAGAATTATAATCTCAATAAGAGTTAGATCAAAGAGATAACAATAATTTCACGAAGAGAGTGCCAAACTAAAGTCATCAATGCCATGTTTTTCAGCGAGCCGAGCCATTTTCTTACGTGCTTCCTCTGGGTACCCAGTCATAAGAGTAGCGCGAAACTTGAACCACTTCTCATCAGTCATGTTACCGCGCATGTCATTGACCTGAGTAATCCTATCCACCAGACGTTGAGAGACCTGGCATGCACAACCAAACCGAGTGATATTTCCTCTTGAGGGGACGACCTTGACATTTTTGGCGTTGTACGTCGCAGATGAAGTAGTATGATGGTGAATTTTGCTACTCCAGAGCATCTCAACCACTCCATCACATGCGTCATAGTCGACCATGATTCTGTAGTCGTCCAGAATAAAGCGAGCACCAACAGAATCGCCTTTATTCACATCATTTTGACGGGAGTATAATCTTCCAGTTTTACGATTGATGCGTGCGAAAAATCCGAAGGCATACTGTGTAGCATCGAAGTCCGTGTGTTTCTGATTGACAAACTCGTCACAAGTGACCACTATGTTCGATGCAAACACCTGTGCGTTAGATGACACGTAGAATGAGTGCCCTGCCCACGAAGGAACCCCAGCGCTTGACGCGAGTTCGGCGTTAGATTTGAAGGTGTATGAAGATAGTCCAGAAAAGTGTTCTGCGAAGAAATCCTCGATGGCCGGCAGATTTCCTTGTCGAGCAAGATCTTCCTGCATTCGCCAAAGACTCGCGCTTGTGGTTGGGTTAAAAGTGTATGTGCCTGTAATGATTTCACATCAATCTCAAGCTCTGATCGCGTTCGTTAGACAAAATATAAATGCATACCTGCTTTTACAACCGCATCGCAGCCAGGCCTGAATCCAGCAGCCCACATCTTGCCATACTTTCGTCGATTTGCCCGAGCCTTCTTCGTAGCTCCATTTAGCTTGACGAGTCCACGTGCTCTGGCGTGTTGGTAGACAGTGGGGATCGCGTGGTTGTAATTTTCGAAGAGACCCCGATTTTCCGAAGTGCGCTCGACAAATCGCGCAACTAAGAGTAGCTGACAGGTGTCGGCATCGAGGCATACGACGGTTCCAAAGTAGATACGAAACATAGGTTTTTTTTGTCCTTTCTTGAAGAACAGGAATTTGGTTTTGGGCGGCAGTCCATAGAGCTCAGTAAGTTCGGCTATCTTTGCGCTACGGTTGTTGGGTGGGAGTCGGTCTTTTTGTTCAAGATTCTTCTTGGCAGAGCGGTTTTTTCGAGATCGAATCGTACTCGGAGACTTATATTTAGGTTTTTTCGTCCCTTCATCCATCATCTTAATTCTGAAACACCTGCTCAACCTCTAGCTTCTGGGTTATGCGTCGAGATGAGCTCAAGGTTCGAAGCAGCGAGGATGAGCAGGGTTCAGAATAAAACAAAGACAAAGGAGCAATTGATCCCAGAATGCTCTGCGAGTGTTTGGAGACGAATGGGCTTCGAAACAGAATGCTTGCAGAGGTTTGTAGATGTGATACTGAAATGATGTTAGGGCGAGAGGCGAGCGAGTAAAGAGACCTGATTTAGAAGAGAAAGTCTGTAGGCCAGAAGAGCTCGATTTATTTCTAAAGATGAGGGTGCAGCAGGAACCAGGAGATCTCCTAATGATAAGAAGGAGAAGATATGAGCAGAAAACAGGCAGATGAAAGAAGAACTGTGAATTAGAGACGAAACAAATAAAATCAATGGGAAGGTACCAGTGGATTGGTCAGTCAGGGCAGCTTCATACTTTTGGTGACGAATTGGCCCTTTTCAGAACGGCTAGATGCTTCGAGTATGAACAGGTCCCAATGATGAGCCCTGGTAAGCTGGATCAAGTGTCAGCCATCCACCGCATACGATGGATGGCTGAATTTCCACAGAATCGATTCCACTTGATGTATGTTCCAGCCATCACCACAACCTATCTAACTCAAGCTAGCAGAGGGAAAAAGAAATTTTTCAGGTTCCTCAAGTATCACGTGGCTGAAATCAACCTCAAATCCTGACCTCTCAAACGTCTGGGACTTAGATAAGTTTACAAACGTCTCAAACTTTCCCCTACCATTTGTTTCATGATTTGTTTCTGATACATTACATTGCGTTATTTTGGGAACCGCAACCTCACTGTTGGACACATGAGTGATATTCTCCAGGATCTCATTATTTCCTTTGAACATCTTTGTTCAAGGTGATTAGGCCTTTGGTTGAACTTGAGTGGAATACATTTTCTTTGCAAGATATTTTTAGTCATTTTGAGTGGCTCGGTTGATCTATTAGGTCTTCAATCCACTTGAGCTGGAAAGTACTTCTGTCTATCATAAATCTCCGATCAGAGCTTATTATGACCATGTGAATGTGTCTTGTGCATAAGCGCTATGCGATAAAAAACGTTTTGTCATCTTCGCACAACCCACAAATTGGTCGACTAGCCTAATTTGTGGCGTAGCATCAAACCGAGAGCGGACGTGGCCCTACATATGGCCCTGCGTGAACGCTTCGGAAGATGGGCTAGCTTCACTTGACGCGTGATGAACCCTGGGTGCGTCACTGTTACTTTGAGTGGTGATGATTACGCACTTTGACTGGGAATTTAAGCCTCGTAAATCGGTTATATGTATGTAACTCCTCTCAAAACGTAGGTTTCTTGAACTCCTGCTTCGAACTCACCCTCAGTAAAAACAGAGACCTGAGGTCACGCAGGGACTTGCGTAGTGGCACAATGACTTTGGCGTGCTTCGAGAGGCAACGATCATTCATGCTTAACCGGAAGTTGAACATCGAAAAGACTGACCAAGACTCATCTTGAGATCAGCTTGGGCTCCGACGCGTGATAAAATGTGGGTATGTCACGTATATCTCGAGTCATCCCATGATTACGTACTTCTACCGGCAATTTACACCGCGTAAAGGTTATACGTAAAACTTCTCAAAACATATCCCATTGTTTCTTGAATGCCTACTTCGAACTGAGGCTCGGTAAAAACAAAGCGTTGAAGTCTCGCACAGACTGGCGCAGTCACACAATGACTTCGAGGTGCTTCAAGAGGTCAAGGTCATGCTTAACTGAAAAGAAAAGCATCACCAAACTCATCTAAAGATCAGCTTGGCCAATTCTGACGAGAACACAGGCGGATGGCACTTGGTTTAGGATGATCAATACATGTTCAAATTTCAAGACATTCTCTACGACTCAGGAAACAGAGCTGCGTATGCCTGTGCGAGCTAGAAACACCAGTCACAGGGTAACCAAAATTCGAACGGGATCTTGCTCCATATAAAGAGTATATGCATCGCCAGACACTGCTATCACCCATTAACATAGAATCGTAATCCTTGCAACACTTCAAATTCATAAGCTACACCTAGTATTGGAACTCAAAATAACACTTCATTCCAAAGATCACTCGTAGGACAACCACTTCAATCTGCCATGGATCAAAACGCACATCTCGTGGCCTTGGGACAAAAAGTCCTCGACAATGAGGTAAGTGGGGGAAAAGTATCGGGCTTATGTTCTTCGCTGACATTCTGCTCATTCTCAGATCATGATGGGGATGATACTCACCCAGATGGAACATATAAGAAAAAAACTGACAAAGCCTTCCGGCATTATGGTCAGTCTTACTTCTATATATGGGTATTATACATCAAGATGACTTAAGAGAAGGTCTCAACAGGCGCAAAGCGGTAGCGTTGACATCGCCCCTGCGTGGTACAACGATCTTGAGAAGTGTAAAGAGGGGATTCAAGTGATAAAAGAGGTTCATTCTTGAATTCAGTTTTTGTATTGGTATTGATGGTATCGGGATTTCTGACCAATCTCTTTGACATTGTCCCTTCCACATAAGTAGAAAATGGCTCGTGACAAACAGGACATCCATCGAATTCCAACTCTTTTGTCCACGATCGAGGGCATAGAAGGAAGACTACACGAGCTTGATGACAAGATTGATCGTATGGAGGAAGAAGAAGTTGAGTCCCACCTTTTGGGATTGGTCACAACGAGTCAATCCAAAGAGCTTTGCACCACAGAGGCAAGCACAGATTCGCCTGCGAAGACATTCAAAGAGGTACGAGTACTCCTATATATATATGTACCCTTTTCCCCCTTATCTTGTCAACATTTCCGAAACAATATTTCTTATCTGAAATTTTCTCTCGTTCTAGAAATTGCTTGCGAAGGAAAAAAACATCATAAAAAACATCTTCGACCAAGTCGAAAGTGTATTGAAAGCTCAGCAACAATTTGTGGAGGGCGCGAGAGGTGAAGATCGCAAACATATGGCCGACCTTGTCCGCAAGGAGATTTCAACTCTATATCAAGAACTAATGACCCAAAATGCATCGCACGACGTAACTATGATGGATGATGAAGTGGCCCCGCTGGCGTCGGAAATTCAAGGACTGAAAACGATCGTGCAGGGACTTGAAAGTCTTGTACATAAGCAGGAGAATACTATCAAACAATTTTCCGAAAAGGTCGAACTCTTGGAAGAGATGCCACAGATGTCACTGACCACGACCGCAAGCGATGAGATGCAGATTGATAAGGTGCGGCTCCACTTGTTATATTTTCTGACCCAAATCTACCAGACCTTTGTGAGCTAGCACCCCTAATTAGTTGTGCTCAATCCCTTTCGAAGCCTGAAGATCAGCTCGAACGCAGAGTCTCTGCTGTCGAATTGTCAATGTTCTCGGAGGAAGCTGAAGCCCAGCGTGACGCCAGGGATTCTGAAAAGTTTGCGAGGTTTCAACAGGAGATACTAAAATTGATTGAGACAATGGTAGAAGAAAGGACTTCCGCCAATGTGAGTACATAATTTCACCTTTTCTCTGAACTGATCTTTCATTGACGCAAAAAAAACTTTACATTCGAAAGGCAGCAGAACTTTTAGCTCAGCAAAGGGAAACCTTGCAGGGTGAATTACCTCAGCTGGATCTTGAGATTGAATTCAACAACAGATTTTCCGCCTTCAGGAAAACAATAAATGATGCAGTCGAAAGACAGGTAGTCAGCACCATCGAAAGACAAACAGTACAAGAGCAACATTCTGATGTACGTGTTGCATATTACTCTTTATCTATTTTCTTGTACACTTGAGCCCTACCTGAAGTTGTGAGGCCTCTGACAGGTTTCTGAAGAATTGCGCCGTCAACTCTTGGACCTGCAAACCCGTGACGCGGAGAATCGAAGGAAGATCTCTGACCAAGCTGAAGCTATACAAAAAATCTCTTCCGGATTGTCTTTCCCTGACCCACGTACAGAAGCTTCTCAGAGATCTCTTGAAACCACCAATCGGATTCAAGATCCACTCCAGCAAGATGATGCGGATGGGTTTTGTGATGCTACGAACAACTTCCAGTCTGGATCATCACATGCATCGACGTCGCAAATACCTGGCCATCAAGGACACTGCCAGGAAGCGGTGGGAGACGAAGGTGGAACTAATTCCGGTGTAAGTAGCTTTGGATTTCCTATTGTGTTACATCAAATCAAGATTCTATGTTGAGAGCTCTACTTTGTAAATCCCAGAACACCATGCCGGGTTCTTCTAACAACACCCCGTTGTTCCAACGTACAACCTCTGTCGAAGGCAGTTCGCAAAGGCAAGGATCGACGCCGGGACCACATCAATCAACTTCACAAATCCACTCAAATGGGCAGTTGCCCGCAGGAAGTCGCTCGGCCACACCTGTCTCGAGAAAGCGAAAGTGGAGGAAATCTAATGAAACACCTAAAAACCCAAAGTGTCCAAGTCTTCGGCAAGAAAGGATGTCGATGACACCGCAGGTCAAAGAGGCTGATGAACAAACGGTCAGTCCCGAAATAAATAGATACTGATATGTCCCATGTAAACCTGACAGTGATTTTGGGCCCAGGCAAATCAGGTACAGAAACATTTCCGACTGATGGCAGGGGTGGGTCGTTCTAAAGCAGACTTCCCAAAGTCCCCAACTCTCTCAGACCTCGAAAACATGCCACAGCTCACCGTGGATTACGAGACCGCACCACTTGGAGAGGCTGTTCCCAACCTCATCAGACATGACCAACTCCAACCAACTTGGAAACCTGAAGATATGGAACATACAGCATCGGGTATGTTACAATACTGTCGACGTAGACTTCAGCAATACGGCATTCCTTACGTTGGTTTGAGCACGGCTTGAGGAGATGCCAAAGCAGAGGACTGGAATCGACGGGTTCTTGCATTCTGCACGGATACATTCAACAGAGCATACGCATGTCAAGAGTATCATGTCGTGGACCATCACCCACAGCGTATCATGAAACTAATGCAGGCACATATTGATTACCGCCTGAAGCATATGAGAAGATATAACATTAATGAAGCCATCCTTCAGAGGGACCAAAAACGAGACCGTCAACAACAAAGACAATTACGAGTATGTTCATGGCTTTTGGATCTGCCACAATACGTTCAAGTCTAACTTTTTCTATGCAACCTTATAGCTTGCGAAACGTAGAAAAGAGATGTGCGAACTTGAAGGCAGTTCGCCTTTTGCAAGATTCGGTGACCTTTTTGAAGATGAACGACTGTGCTCATCAGACGAGTCTGATGAAGAAGTGATGAACGAAGACCGAGTGAGACACACCCCTGTCTGGCGTAGCTCTCTGGCTACATCCCTTGTGGAAAATATCGATCAAGAATATCATAAGATGAGGCAAGGCGAGTTCCCGAAGCGATCTGGACGGAAACCCGCGAAGCGTGTTCTCTCAAACTACCGACCAGAGGGAGGCAAGTTACGATGGCCCGCAGGCTTGCCTAAAGATTGCTACAGTGACGTGTGGCTGCGCTCGCTCGACAGGAAAGATTTGGAAAGTCTCGAAATGAAGGAAGACATTTTGGGGAATTCTTTTCTGACCCTCTCATGATGGTCATCTCCACAACCGGGAAAGTCTTGGTTAGAGATACGCTGCCTTTGTACATATTCATACTCTAATTACCCTCAGTTCTAAAATCTTCGTACTTTTTGCTATGTGTTGATGAAATCAATTCCTTATAACATGACTCATTGCGCGTAAAACTGGACTTCGAGATCAGAGGGCACCTAACAACTTTACGTGGATTTTTTCACTTTCTTTTTACGAAAACATGAGATGTGATGGCAGTGAATTTGCATAGCTGTCAGAAAAAATTCCCAAATCTACAAACTTGACATCATCCTGACAAGTTGGAACAAGTTTTGTGAAATCAAAGCAAAAAACTACGAGGGAGTCCGTCGTGAATCCCTTTGTCGATTGACTTTGCTATCTTCCTTCTAACTTCTTTCTAGGAGTTATCCATCTTGCGAAATTCTATCCGATCATCTAGTTTGGCGTCATTGAAAACCCGAATCGCAGGAGTTACATACTACAAATCAAAGAATGCCCACTTTGGCAGAATCAGCAACAGACGATATAAAGACCTTCCATATCGATGAAGAGTTAAGATTACAAAAGTTTACCTTTTTACCTGGGTGATTACAGGGAATTAAAGAGGAACATCCCAATAGAGCATTACATTTGTCTCTTCGTCGAAATAATCCATGTTGAGGAAAAATGGCCGAACAATGAGTGTGAACAGTTGTGACAGAGTTTCTTCCGAGATTCTCGTATCCAGACGGAGTCCCGGATGGAAAGACGCTAGCAACTTCAACAGGTCGTCTTTGGTAGCGGTTGGGATTGGGGAATCCTCATGACAAACTGCTAAGAATTTGCGAAGGCGATGATCCAAAATAAGGGCCCGAAGACGCACAGAGACGAGATCAAAATCGGAGGATGTGTAATTTCGAGAAGCATTATCAGGACGGATTATAGGAAAACTCGTGTTGTGAGGGTTGTTGGACGAGGCAGAAGACATGGTTGATTATAAAATGCGATCAAATGGATAGGCTTTGTAGGACAAGGCCTTGTCTTTGAAAGTGGACGATGATGACTCGAGTGATTTGAGAGAGCTCAAAAGTACCTTGTCAAGGTGACACCTAGGTACGTTTTTGGAAATTGATAATATATTGCTGTGTCAATGTGTGAGTTCAAGCATTTGTTTGTAGGAAGCCACGTCAAATGCGATTGCTTGCGCGCGCGTAAAGTCGAACCTTATGCTTGAATCATGGTACGTAAAGTTGTTTCTTGCATGATCTCAATAAAATTGTTTCTTGCATGTTCTCAATAAAATTGTATCTTGCATGATCTAAATGAGCTTGAAATCTTTCTCGCTACTCGTGATATGGCTCGAAGGTCGGGAGAATTTACGAGAACACACACCGATCAAAGTGCGAGACACCTCTTCATCATCGATCTCGGAAGTTTGCCAAATTCAAACGTCAAAACTCTCAAATCTCACCCACAGCTTGAAGTTTAAACTTCAAAACTGAAGCTCTTTTGCATGCAGTGAATCTTCACCTGATCTCAATTTTGGTCATTAATATTGAACAGTTCGAGCTTAGTTCGAACTTCAAACTTCGAAGTTTGAAGTTAAGTTCGAAGTTCGAAGTTCGAAGTTCGAAGTGCAAATTCTATTTACTCATGTGCATCTCACCATCATTTGATTTAGACTCGGAATCCAAGTCTTTCACAGACGATGCAAATTTTTAAAAATCGCTATTCATGGAGAATGTACTTAAAAAAAACCTCGCGTCTATCTCTAGATATTCATGTTATAAGTATGTGAGAAATTCGAATGAGATGTGAAATAAATGGAATGTGATAAAATAGTATTTTCCAATCTTGCCATCCACCCTCCCGCGCGCATCCCATTCAAAGAAGTTCATCCGAGGACAACAAAGACTACCATCAAAAACCCATGCAAGATCTCGAGGCAAAAGGAATCCGGTTCAGAGATTTTGAGGCAGGTTTTCAGACTTCCTCGACACGCAAAACACGCATTTCCCCATGCAGTGTGTAGAACATCGGGAGCCCAGTTTCTGAAAAATACCGCAAAGCTTCCGGTTGGATATCGAGCTGAAATCCATATACACACTATCATCACGAGGTTGAGATAGCTTGCTAGTGAGAGAAACAACCGCCGCCATAGAATCCCTGAGTTCATAATATCTAGTTGAGTAAGCGAGTTCAACCTGATGAACCGAAGACAACACGTACTCTTTGTGCGATCGGTCCTGGGTCGTCTGACCCCTGCCAATGTCGTCGATCCCCCTTGCTGACATTTACTGTGTTTGACGCAGCCAGCGCATGTGAATTGATGAGTACATCTACGTTGGTTGGACATATCTTTTTGATTGAGTGGTTGATTTTCGGATCAAATGGCTATGTATTTGAATTGAGAAGACGTGATATGGGGTGCGTTGCTGCTATGCACAGATCATGCTGGTATTTATGAGAAGAGTTATTGAATCTTGTCTGGACGCTACATATGAGGCTAGAATGAGCTTCCTCATGTCTAGATCACCTTTGTGACTTAGGTGCTCAGCCCTTCAACGCATATAGGCTGGGCACCCGATGGCTTATTCCTGCGCAAATCTAAAGGACCCTTTTAATATCGTAGTAGTCCATACCAATCAGCTATGTCTATTGCTATCAATCACTCAAGTTGAGTTGCGCCTTGAGTGACTGATTGAGCTCCTCATCCATTGTCATTCAAGAACAAACATCCTCTGAGGTAGAATAAGGCCATCAACATGTGTAATATGTAAATGTAACTTGCCGTCCATTGTTGCATCCCTTCAGACGTTTTGAGGTATACACATATCTATCTTCTGAGCAATAGACAATGTCTTGAGATCTGAACACGTCTTGATTATTCTAGACCAAGTGCCTGATCTTTAGATGATTCTTCTCGATGCTTTTCTATCTTCCAGTCAAGCATGATCGTGGCCTCCCGAGGCGCGTCGAAGTCATCGTACATACAACTACGCAAGTCCGTACAAGACTTCAACACTTTGGGTTGACTGAGTATCAGTTCGAAGAAGGCAATGACAAAACAACGGGGAACTGTTTGTAACAGTTTACGCATTACATCGTGCGCTTCTCAAACTGTCGGCAAAAGTGCAGCGAGGATATACAAAACTAAAAGGCCTGTTGAAAGAGGTAGACTTCACACGGTCATCACATTCAATGAGATCTGATCAGTCGAGTACGATACCTATATAGGATGATACGTATCGTGAAGCTATCCCTCACGTTTTTTCGTAGTATCTACTTATGATGGATGAAAAATCATATTCGGGCGTAAGGTGAAGTGCAGCCTACGCGCTTGCACTTTACCTCGGTATGATTTATTGGAGCTGTATGATTCATCTTGCCCTCCTCTGATATTATTATATTGGATCATGAGTATCATCCATCCTCGTTTGCAACGGGGTTTTCTCTCAAAACTTCTATCTAAAGTCATTTTAGTATCTTGAAGATCAGATGATTTTATTTTCCCACCGTCCCTCCCATCTTCACTATAGGAGTGTCTTAGCATAATCACAGTTGGTGGCCACTTCAGAGCTCCAAATGCTACGAGCGAATTCTGTCTCATAGCAATATCGCTCAAGGCGGGAATATCGCTGAATACTGGTTATGCGCACAAAGAGGTCGTGACAATCATTGAGACCAGTCAGAATGAGTACATAGGATGATACTCATTGTGAAAGTCTAGCTTATCACCTGAGTTTACATGATTTTGTAAGATTTTTCTATCGAATCAAAATCACCATTCGGGCGTGAAGCTCAACATTCATAAACAAGCTTTTCTGTACGCTCCTTTGTGAATGCAGTGCCAAACGCTGGTAAAACACTACTCTGTTCGCAAATAGGGAAGCTCTGCAAAGTTCCTCAGCCATCTCATGTTTCTAAAGACTCCGAGATGATCAAAGCAAGCAATTCATAATCTTGAATTTATGCGATTGTTTTCGTCAGCCTCACGTAGCATAGAGCTTGTTTGATGAGGTGGTATATCCTCTACATATAAGATCCGGTCCTTCCTCTGCCCCTTTGCTCTCTTGTAGTCTACCTTTCAACTTTCACCCGCTCCTCTCAGTGCTTCCAAAGTTCTCAAATCTTTCAAATCTAGTCGTTTCGAATCTAGTTCTTTCAGATTGATCCCTCCGAAACTTCAAAATCTAACTCTTTCAGATTTTTCAAGTTTAGTTCCCTCGAAATTTCAAAATCTAGACCTTCCAACTCTTTCAAGTTCAAATTACTTCCTTCAAAACTTCAAAATCTAGCTCGTTCAAGTCTTTCAAGTTCAAATTAGTCCCTTCGACTCCGCAGAATCCAGTTCTTTCAGATCTTTCGAGTTTAGTTCCTCCGAATCTTTCGAGTTTAGTTCCTCCGAATCTTTCGAGTTTAGTTCCTTCGAATCATTCAAATCTGTTTCTTTCGATTTTTTTCTGACTCATCCTACGTTGCTCTCTTCCAGCCATGGCCTCACCCCAACCCGAAATTCTACCACTCGAACCAGGAACTGTCCTGGACATTCAACCTCAGTCACCTAAATCGGCCCGGTGCGAGACTGAGTTGGATGAGGCTCTGATTAGGATGGGCGGGTACTCAAAGGTACATGTGTTTGAGCGTCCATGTTCGAGGTGCCAGAAGACTGGTCGCGTCTGTGTAACCAGTGGCAAGAAATCGGTCAAGTGCGAATGGTGCAGGGCCTCAAAAATCAAATGCGACGTCGATCTAGTTACATCCACCGAATACCAATGGTTGGACCGCGACGGTGTTCTACATCATGATTCGGACTTCTCACATTCAACCGAGGCATCATCAACTTGCGCGCCAGGTGCAATCTCCGCATTGGCACCGGAAGAGATAGTCGTGGTTCGCGAATGGGTGACGAGCACAAAAGGTAATGTCCCTTTATCTCTTCATCAGTTTCCGTGCTACTTATTGGAAACGGAAGCTGAAGAGATGATGACGGTCTGGTTTTAGACGGGGAGCCTCTCGTTCCGAGTTCACCAAAAGACTTTGGTGCAGAGAGACCATTGACTCGAGAAGCCGTGTCAAGGATTGTGCAAGATGACATAAAGTCTGACAGATTCGTGGAACAGGTGAAGCTCTGGCAACAAAAGCTACAGGATTCTTTGTTGGATGCACCGACCATGGAATCGACCAAGAGAGCTATAGCCACGCTGATCAGCTCCTCTGAAGAAGATCAACCGCCCAAAAGAAAGATCAAAATCAAGCTTCGAGCCCCAAGGGTCCAGGATGACCAATCCTCCCAATCCTCCTCCCCCGCCTCTCCTCCGAAGTCTCGAACTTCGAAGTTTGCTCCACGGCGTTCACGGATTAGCTCTGCTATAGAAGACCCCACAGCTCATCCTACCCGCTCCCTTCGAGACTCGTCCTCTCTACCTCCTCTTTTTTTGCCGGAATCGACTCGAAGTGGTCTTTCACATACAACTCCGCCTCCTCCGTCGATCCCTACGACTTCTCGAGCTGCTCCTCCTGTAACGAACCCGGTTTCGCCTCGAAGTTTGGCTCATCCAATTCCTTCGTCTCGAACTTCACGAAATCTTCAAGCTAATTCCCTCTTGGAACACGAGAGACGCAATGGACAAATTCGACCTCGACCTCTCAATGGAAATGACTTACCTGCTGCTCCTCCTGTAACGAACCGGCTTTCGCCTCGAACTTTGGCTCATCCAAATCCTTCATCTCGAACTTCACAAAATTCTTTGGTTCAAGCCAATTCCCTCTTGGAACACGAGAGACGCAATGAACAAATTCGACCTCTCCATGGAAATGAGTTACCGGCCGAAGGAAGCGGGCAAGGTGGAAATGTGGACAAAGACGAAGAAGGACCTAACAAGGAAGATACGAATGTTAGAAGAAAGTCAGAGGAAGTTTTATCGGTGGATTCTGTCTTTTTACCAGCCAAAGATAAGCAGTTGAACTGTAAAGGAACCACTCAGGACGATTGTAGCGAATCGGATGCCAGCTCCGTGGAATGGCGAGACGTGGAGCCGATACCGAAGCCAGACATGTTTGATGGCAAGATTATAGCGAGGGAAGTTAGGAAGCAAGCGAAGCTTTTGGAGAAATTTATAGAAAACAAAACCGCGGAGATAGCTCGTCTGATACCACAAGGGAAAGGCTTTGACTCTTTCAAAGCTATTCGTCAGGAGATACGGACGCAGTTGAAAGTATCCAGGGAAAGTTTGGGTACAGCGGTGACACCTTTAGACGGCTAATACATTATATTCATCCCCCTTTATCCCTTTCAAACTTTCAAAGAAGAACTTAGTATTTGTGAGGTGTTTGTTTTGTTTACTTTTCTTTGAGATAAGTTGTGATGCGTTTATTTGTTTTTATTCTTAGTTCTCTCTGAATATAAAATTGAGATAAGTTCCAGTGGGAAAAGTTCGTGTCCTTTTGATAATGGTACATGTTTACAACAATCATGCCTCCATTATGCGCCCTTTGCCAACTTTGTACCAGTAAATAAAAGAACGTAAAAGACCTGAATTAATCTGATGAAGATCCTTTGGCGGGATTACTATCATCTGATGAGCGTTCCTTTCCTGTTCTACAGCCTTCTGATGGGGAAGGCTTTTCCTCAAAAAGCCATGGCGCTCTTCGAAGGTGCGTATAGGTTCGTTGACGCAGAGCGATGGGGGTAGACCGTAGAACAGATCTTCACGACATGTGGGCTTCCAGTTCAAAAAGATCGAACTTCGAGCTTTGAAGTGCGGTTCGAACACTGGTAACAATGTTAAACTTGGATGATCCCCCTCGAAGGAAGGGGGGTACATACTACCTGGTACATAAAATAGATTTTCACGACATGTGGGCTTCCAGTTCAAAAAGATCGAACTTCGAGCCTCGAAGTGCGGTTCAAACACTAGTCGAGCTGTCAAACTTCAATGATCAAGTTCGAAGACCTGGTTCAAAGTCTGAATTTTGAGGGTTTTGAGAGGTACAGCTCAGTTTGGCTAACCGAGCTGCGACCTTTGATATATATAGCAGCCATATACTTAATACCCATTTTTCCCTCATTCGGAGCAGGTTTCCTCATCTCCGGACGTCTCATTTTATTCTTAACTTCGCTCTGGGTAGGTTTTCTCATCTTCGGCCATCTTCAATTTCCGTTGGTACTATAAGCGCATGTTACAATTCAATCAAAAAAGCAAAACGCGTTTTCTTTTGGAGGACAAAGGTACAGGGGCATACGCCCAACAAAGGAGCTCTGGGACCGCTTAGGCCGGTCAGTTGAGAAAGGAAGGGACAGGTACTTAGTCGAAATTTTAATTCAAAGGCGGGCAAAAATTCCGGTCTGAGTACTAGTACCACGACATGCGCTCATTAATGAGGGATTCAATGAGGTTGTCAGCTCATTAGCTCAACAATGTCCTTGAGGGACATTAAGCTCTTAGGCTGAGGGGCATGAGCCAACGGACCACTGTGAGCCATAAGGCTTGACACTCCCCACATCTGAGCTTCTTACAAAGGATTTCCAAAGATGAGATGCTTCAGCAAAAGAGTGTCGAGGATTATGTGAGGAATTCAATCTCGGACTTGAGCATGGAAATAAGCAGCACGTTAATTCAAACTGATTGTCTATATGGTCTGAAAAGGCCTACATATAAGACACTGTACACGTGCGCCTCGAGATACGCAGAAAACTAAGACATCGAAACCGAATACACTATACCATCTCAAATATATACCTCTACCTATACACAAGACGACCAGAATGCCAGGTAAGAATACTCCTTTACCATTATAAAGATTGAGAAGTCTGAGCTTAGTCTGACTCCAAATCTATCCACTGCTATGCAATTGCGAACAACCCCTAATGAGAAGCTGGTATGAAGACGTCTTACCTGAACAGACTTTTGCTACTGTTCGCCCTTCGTGTGATCTTTCTGTTGGACTTCATGCTTATTAGCACCTGTCGGAAAATATTCCACGTACTTCTTTCTTCGCATTCGAAGGCGCTCAAACTCTGGGTACAGCACCTAGCGCCGCTGCCAAATACGGTAAAAAATCAGCTATGTGCAACAACACAACAACATTTTTTGGATCGTTACGGGTTGACGGCGGTAGAAGGTTTTTGTGACACACTATCTGGGACTGCAATTTGGACAATGCTTGTCGTGTGTTCCGGAATTTTGATACGTTTCTGGGTGCTACCAATGTCGAAGATAGTGTTATCGGAAGTTCGAGCCTTCAGACAGGCCCTCAAGGACTAGGGTGTTTTAAGGGTGTATGAGCATGAGGGGCTGGTCTTCTAGATGATCGGAGCTCCCATACTTTCAGACTCGAACACGTTCTCCGAAGACGACTGGTCAACGAACACTACAAGATCTCCGTATCTGAAAGAGTTTTGGTCTTGATCTTTATTCGCTTTTTCTATGTGATTTGTGCATTTTCATTGGCTTAAGAAGATTGAATGGAGCTTTCGAGAGTTATTCAGTAATAATAATATCATAATAAATCACGATTATCTTATATTTGTCAATTGAGCGGGCTACTTTATATATATATAGTAACCTTCCAAAGAATTATTTCCATCCTCTGTATCTTGAATCTCCTCTATTTGAACTGCCTCTTTCTTTTCCACAATGTTTGAACCTCTCAAACAACAAAACTTTTTGAACGTACCTAAAAGATCGGCACAATGCTACATATATGCTATCAGTTACTGGTTCTTGGTATTGCCGAAGGACATTATCCGGTAGCGTATTGGCAATATAAGTAGGCTACGCGGTGAATTAGCATGCTACGTACTACGTAGTACGTGGTGGACACGCAGAATAACACTTAATTGAAATGAAAGATAAATGATTGAGCGCTTTTGAGCCTCAACACATGAGCCACGTTCGATTTATATTATCGTACAAGCTTGCCGTTCGAATTCTCAAGCTGACATCATGGGCCCAGATGTCTAGGAAAGACAATTAGGAAAGACAATGGTAGATGTCGCAGAAGTCCCGAGTTGAAACCTTTTACATTGATTAGGAGATGAACTGGGGAAGCAAAGAAAGCAACTAGCTGAAAAAACGTCGAAGTTTTCAACATTGGTCAAGAGCTAGCCGAAGAAGACGAAGAACTGGGTTGTGCACATTATATTGTCTACGGTATTGTGGCATTTTCAGAATGTACATGATTAGTCAACAATACGTTTTCGCCTATGTTGAAGCTTCAAAGCCTTGACCATCAAAGCAATCAAATTCATTTTCATGACAACAGTTTCAAAATATTATTCTACGTCTAATAATATGCACACGGACACGCTTGAAGATTTACCGCGTCGTATAGAACTTGTCGAAATCCCAAGGAAACGTATGATACATTGGAAATCGTAACCCATCGTTTACAAACTAAAGCACACTATGTTGATTGAACTGCCCGTCATCCTCTTCCAATAAGTACATTGATAGGGCCACAAAAGCCATTATCAAAACCAAGCGGATTGATATACCAGACCTGTAAGATGGGTAAATGCACCCTCCTTGCAAATCAAGTCATCTTTCATCAGTATTTTGTTGCAAGGTCTCATCTAGACTGAGATACGCAGAACATACCTCCAGCCGATTTCTTCAATTCTTCATTTTGCATACGCTCGTGTAAGAGACGGTCTAAAAAAGGTCATTGGCATGAGTTCGGACTATGCAAAATCACAAGAAGTGACCCCATCACCTAATGTATTCTTCACTTGACAGTCGACATCTAACGTTAGATTTTCGAGTATCTTTTCAGTATTTTGCTGCTGCTGCAAAACATCGTCGTATTGGAGGGAGACCTGTGTCTGCGCCTCTGCACAACACATCATTGGATTAGACATAGATCAGTTATGTACCCAGTTATCAATGTCATGAAACGCTGACCCCTTGCAGCTTGCAACACATCGTTTACTTCCGCTTTGAAATTCAGCAGCCGAAGGTTAGTGGCTTCTTCCAACTGAATTCGGTGTTGATAGAATTCTAAAAGGTATCTTGAATCTTGTCAGCTTTCATTACATGCTTCATGGAAGCGAGGCCCATATCACACCTTTGGTTCCCTGAGAAAGTTTCCTTAGCCCTTCTTCGGCAGACCAACACTGCTTTCGAACTGCTTCTTGTACCTGTAAGACCTGTGGTCATTACACATACGCGCAAGCGCACACCTAGAGTTTAACACGGTGCATCTCTGGGGGAGAGAGAAATAGGGGGCAAGATAAGTAAGCTTCGCCAAAGGTATTTCTTGTAAGCTACTGACCTTGTGTGCTAGCCAATGATTTCTCCAACCTTGTGTTTTCTTCCCATAAGTCGCGGCAATTTTGCTCCAGATTTTCGGTTAGCTCGGCACAGTTCTTTTTCACTATTGTGAGGTGTTCCTGTGTTCTCTGATTGCGTTTTGCCGCGTGTTCTTGCTCGTTCGAGATGTTCTCAATTTGTTGGGACATCCATTCTCGATTTTCGTGTAGCTCATGGAGCAAACGATTGATGTGACAGTCTCGTTCTTTTCCCTCCTCTTGTAAACGTTCAATGTAGCTGTGAAGTCGATGCTGCGAGTCATCGTAAACATCATCCCGGCCGTCGTGTACAGGATGCTCTACGTCTCGCTGATGACGTCCATGTCTTGGCGCTAAGGGTCTGTTATAGGGAACGGAAGGAGGATATAGATGACTCTTCATGTCCATGGCGTGGTGGTGATGGTTCAGTGAAAGGGAAGAGAAGGAAGACAACACTTTTATGGTGAATAGGACTATTCCAACTTCATCACCAAGTTGTTTGCGTGTGTGTTTTGTGGCTCCCGGGTTCGGGTTCGAATGGGCCATAGAATAAAGGCTGCTTCACACTCTATGAGAGAAAGGGCCAAACAAAGGGCTGCCATGAGCGGATACTTCGTAGGCCTGCGGAGGGGGCCGCGCGTATTGACCCTACTCTCAAGAAAAGGAGCGTGCTTACGCTTTTGTCTACTCGAACTTGATTATGATAAAAATCTGTCCACTAACACCTTGCGTATCGGTACTGGACCTAGTGCGCAGGTACGGCCTCAGTGAGAGGCCCTACAATCATGTTGGAACATGTCACATCTCGATTGCAGTCATGGACTGGAGCTACATCAGTCATCGCACATCCATGTACATAACTCAAATAGGCAGATCATTTTCAATGCAAGCTCTATCACATTGCGAAACCAAAATTATACAAATCAAAACTCATGTGTCGCAAACATGCGGTTGAATCTCATCTCCTGTTCTTCGAAAGTAACAGAACAGCTAGCTGGATGGACTAGGAGAAGCCCCGGGTTTGATGGCACAGATTGAAATTTACAAGCATCCTATCTTCCTGGTTGTGATACTTCAGCTTCTCAAAGAAGGATCGATTAGACAACATCAGATACGTCCTCAGATTCGATCTCGGAAAAATAGGAGAGTAGGAGTAACAGAACAGCTAGCTGGATGGACTAAGAGAAGCCCCGGGTTTGATAGCACAGATTGAAATTTACAAGCATCCTATCTTCCTGGTTGTGATACTTCAGCTTCTCAAAGAAGGATCGATTGGACAACATCAGATACGTCCTCAGATTCGATCTCGGAAAAATAGGAGAGTAGGAGCTGGTTATCTACCTACCGGTTATACCTGAGTCAATTTGTTCGAGGTGGAGTGAAACAATCAAGCTCTTGTTTAATTGGCGATGAAGACGGTTCGTTTTTTAAATTGTGTTGATCGAGGATCTCCCTAAGTTTGATCAAACAACATGAAAGTCAGGATAGTCGCACAACATCTTCGTACAAGCCAAGATACTTACTGATGATGAGAGGCCAATGCTGAAATGAAGCCAGTATTTTGAATGGCATTCGTAAAGGTTCTCTGATGGGATTTTAAGTCCTGAATTGCGCATTGCAACTTCTCCTCGAGGTCTTTCCGCTCGGATGGTGAGAGGTGGGAACGTAACAAAAGCTGGGCGGACTCGATTTTCCGATGACATTCTTTGAGGTTGCAGCCAATATCGTGAAGGGCCTCTTCGGCATCGTTTTCAGCACCCCAGAGCTCATTGACCTCGTCGATATTCAAGAATTTGTAAGTTTCATTGAATTTGTTGAGATTTTCGGCTGCAAGACGGTATTGCCCGATCTTGAGGTAGGTAAGACCATATTGATTGAACATTTCAATGCGGCGTTGGTCGATATCAGCGCTGGAGGTGATTGTTCTGGAATAGTCTTGGGGGCCCATTCTCGGGTTCGATAAAGAGGCTTCGATATAGTTTGTAGTATCTTGTAAAGGTAGTATTACATTAGAGAGACGTTGGGCTACCATCTCAATGAATATACTTCGAAGGAGCTCGTGGTCGGCCTTTGCAGTTGGAGTAAGTTTAAAGTGCGGATAGAAAGCTACAATCATTTCTAGGAGGTTGTTCGAACTGGCTCTACTTAGGAAGAGTTCGGTATCAATCTTAGGAGTGGATTTATCCACAACGCATTCGAGAATGTAATCAGGTAGGAAAACGGTAGGTTGTGCTGAAGTTGACATGATGAGAGTGAACCTATGATCTTGTCTTGCAATGATCCTGAAATGAAAGAGAAGGGTTGGTTGGTGCCGTTATTGGCTTATAAGTTACAAACACCTAGACTTTGAATCTAGAGGGGAGACTCCTACGTCACTCCTTATCTGGATAGAATTCGTGAGATCCTCTCTCCCCTCCGATAGGATTTTGCATGTTAATCATAGCTTGCACCGTTTAATGGGTACCCTTGGGATTCACAAAGAGTTGTGGCTTTTGATTCAGTCGCTATAGTGCCGAATAAGTCCGTCAAATTAATCGAGATTTTGCAAGGCAGTGTACGTATTGTAATTTGTGATTCGAGCGTAAGACAGAAGATCAGTCCACCCGGGCTGTAAGACGGTTTGTGGTGTCTGATGCTGAAGGGATTGCCAATTTTCTATGTACTGTGAAAGAAGACGTAGATTACATAGCAAGCCCGACGAATGCGATGGGATCAACAAAAGTACATACTGTGAATCCAGCGTAAAATGGAACGCTACGCGCGTTTAGTCAAATCTGACACTGCGTGTTACGCAGGGGCGTAACACGTGCTTCTGACGCGGCTACGTCCACTCTCCAACGATAATTGGTGCCCTCTTGGAAAATAATAATAGAGGTCTATCACCGTGTCACCGCCCCTCATTCGAAGATGCAAGTCAACAAAAGATTTGCTTGAACGCGCGTAACGTTCCATCATATCAAGAGTCTGAGATCATTTGAGATAGATTTGCACAGCGTGATTCGAGCGTAATACGTATATATACTTCTGAAAAACAGAAGCCCAAACCGTAACCCCCACGTCGACTCATACGTGGCGGTTACGATGGATCCCCGGTATGTTAACCAAAGCTTCCCAATTCAGGAACAAATCTCATCTATGCATTTCATGTCTGAAGATTACGGAGGAAAAATCGACAAGCACTCTTGGGAAACATAGCAAACAAAACGTCTTCCACAGGCTGATAGATGAAAGAGGTACAATACAAGGTAAGAGAGCTACATCCCTATATAGTGTCAGTATTATTCATGTGCGCTCAGATCATCAACCTCAAGCTCCCCATTCTATACGCAGTGTCCGCGAACCAGCATCAACACACTGTACCTCGTTAAAAACTTTATACTTTGATGTCCAAAGTCGATTCAAAAAGATGAATTCCTTATAATGCTTTGATGTTCCCCCTTCTTAACGTAAGTTTGGGTCACCGTCATTGATGGCAGTCTTTTTGTAAAACGTTCGAGTTGGGTGTATAATATCATCATGAAGCCATTATGGTCATCGCGGGATTCGGCGGGGAAATCAGAGGTCGGGAGAAGATCTTCAGGTTCCACTGAACCTCAAATATCCGAGGTCGAACCTCCCATTTCGAGCAGTTCGAATTCAAGATATGAGCTTCAACATTTTGACTTCGAATTCAAGATTTGAACTTGAACTTCTTCAAGTTCGAATTTAAGTAGTCACATCAAATGATGACTTTAGTCTTCAACCTGAGCTATAACTAACTTCGCTCTTTCATTCGAGTTCGATGGCTCAGGTGCCCAATGGCACATGAGAGCTCTCTTGGGAAAGATGGACGGGAGCAAAAAAAAGAGCCCAGGCTTGAAAAGAGGATATCAGAGGTACCACTGCACATCAAACTCTCCCGAAGAGTCTGTGGACAGTACTAATAGTGACAATAAAGCCTTTGAATTTTTTGGATTCGAGACGAATGGATTTTCCGATTTGGATGAACGATATGTGATCTGCAAAATGATGACAAAGATTTTTAAAGGACACAAAAGATGCACGTCTTGGTACAAGAGAACTTAGTTGAATATACAATTATGTTGGTTGAAGCAATCAATATAGGACCCGCCCATATATTTATAAGTAGAGTCAAAAAAACATCGACTTTTTAAGTGAAGTGACAGACAGCACAAACAACAAAGAACTATGTGTACGACAAGCTTACCAAACAAACAGACCAAGTACAATTCTACACTGTCTTTGACGCTACACATCTAGATCCTCCTCCTTTCAGTCATCAAAACATGCCTTGATAAACCAGAAAAGATTGAACAAGAATGCAACTAAAAGTACTCCAAGCTTCCAATCAAGGCGGAAAGATTCACCATAACGAGAATATGTGATTGGAAGGACAGGATCCCGCGTTGAGAGTTCGCTCACCGCCATGTTTGTCACCTTCAAGTTTTGAGCATTGCTGAACACCGGTAGGCGGTTCGAATCTGGTTCCATACTGCGAGCCGTGACTTTGTTTAACTGGTCATGATGCAGACTTGGAACCCCGGGTGATGCTTCGCTGATGACGTGCTTTTTGAAGGTGGTACGTGTAGAAGTGCTCGGGAGAGCAGTGTCGGAATGTTGACTGGTTTCGCGGGCAGAGCAAGAGTATTTTGACGAGTCATGATGCGAGTCTAGAAAGGTGACCTTATCTGGCTTTTTGAGCATTGCACCTGTACAGGGTAATTCATCTTGGATAAGAGTACATGTAGAAGTGTTACGGACAGAGCGCTGTCGAAAACTAGACCCGGCTCTACTGTGGTTCTCGGATGGTGATTCCGTCTCGCATGAGCTTTGCCTTTGGTCGCGTGAAGTCTTTCTTGCAAGCGGGGAGGGTGAAGAAGACCGCTCGGATGAAGGAATTGGAGTCGAAGTCGATTGGACAGGTAGATCGATTTGGCCTGGGGATCTTTTTCTTGCAAATTTAACATGACTGAGATCGGTTACTATTTATGATTCACATCATCAGTATGGGTGAAAACGACCTTTCCTGTTTGGCGAAACTGACATTTGTAGACAGGGCATCCAGGGCTGCAAAAATTGTGACGCCTGGTGTTGAGAGTGTGTTTTCGAACACCGGTCAGGTTCAAAGCGTTGCAATCTTGGCACCGTTTTCCTTTGCTGGTGGGATCAAAACACGTAGGAAGATGAGGGCACTTGTAAGCGATGTTGTTGCCTCCTTTACGCGTCGCCATTAGTTGGTGTGATATATGTTCAACAGGATTTGTGTGGAGCAGCCTCGGATCAAAACGTTTCGGGTGAGTCGATCT
This sequence comes from Melampsora larici-populina 98AG31, assembly GCF_000204055.1. Classification (NCBI taxonomy): domain Eukaryota; kingdom Fungi; phylum Basidiomycota; class Pucciniomycetes; order Pucciniales; family Melampsoraceae; genus Melampsora; species Melampsora laricis-populina. Next base: position 215,174 of record NW_006768808.1, read on the forward strand.
GATTCTAGAGGGCGCGGAGCAGTGGCAGAACTGGATAAAGCAGATCGGTTCGAAAAATTGAAAGGTAGCTTTTGGGTTTTGTGCGGACTGTGAAGCACAAATTCCCCTTGTCGTTGTTGACGGTTTGCCAACGTAACTTGGTTGAATGACTTCAATACCAAAGAACCAAATATTCCTAATTCTTCTCCAACTCCGATCTCTGTATTTTCCAAGACTTGACGTATCGAGTCGACTAAGCAGAACCTAACACATGATGACTTGGCAAGTGAGAGCAGAATCCATTTGCTAGATTGCAGAATACTGACGTAAACTCAAATTAAGAGAAAAGGTAGGAGACGACACGTGTTGTTTCTTCAAAGGCAAATCGTTATACAAAGCTCGCTTGAAATTCCCTCAGAAAAGATGTGCCCCTACGTAGTCAAACTGCTCTTCCTACAGCAGGAACCCTGCGCAGGTTTCATTTCGAATGGCTGGAATATTCTTATTTTCGCGCATCCCTTTCACGGACTTTGTTACTTTTTACGGAGTTCATCTTAACAAAGAGTGCACAGCTTTACAAACTAGGTTGTGGTACGTATCATTGAAAGAAAAGTATTGACAAGGTAAAGCTAGAAGAAAGAAAAGGAACTACATTTATGATTTCACAAAATTGACTGGCCGTGTATCCTCACCCGATAAATGCAAGTAAACCCCGGGTTCCCATGGTTTGAGGTGACTCTAAACAGCACCTTGCTGTAGGCGAACTTATGTGATTTGTTGAGTTCGAATGTTTGTAAGGTTGAACTGGGGCTGGAGATATTGTATACCCCTTGGAACAACGGAGTCGTGCTGGCTACTGCATCCCCGTCATCACTCACCCCCCAAAGTTCGAACTCTCTAGGTGCAGATGTGATGTCATTCTGTGCTAATTGCGCTCCAATGTGCTCAATCGACAAGGCTGTAATATCAATGGTACTACTGAGCCCTATCCCAAGCTGCCCTACTGATCCAACGAAAGCCCAACAGTTTCCAGCTGAACCATCGCCACTCAGTGCAGTTCCGGGTGTCTTCGTGTTCGTGTACTTGGATGAGCGTGACGTTTTCGACCAAGGCAGATGCCTTCGCCAACTCTTAGAGGCAATATAAGACTTTGAAGTCAAGGATTGAATCACGTAGCCGCCGGTGTGCATAAAAGCAAAATCTCTGGGACCGTCCCGATCCTTGATACACTGTTTGAAAGCTTCTCGCGCCATATAGCTTGTTCGTAACCCGGTTTGCACTTGGTTAGGATCTTCTTGCGTGGTTGTTTGGAGTCCTTTCTCGACATCGCCTATGAGATCTTCCGGCCAAACCTGAACACCATCCGTTCCCGCGTGTACGTCTTCGAACCTGGTATCTGCAGCTCCTTCATCTACGTGATGAAGATTTTTCTTCACAAATGCTGGCGAGATGATAGAGGGATGGAGACTCTCTGCTATGTTTACCGCGTCTGGATCATTGAATGTGCCTCGTTGCTTGTATTTGAGACCCTCCCATGAAGCCGAGAGGCTGGTGCAAGGTTGAACCAGCTGTACTCGCATGTCGAAGAGGTCCCCCTCGACTTTTTTTAACCGTTGTTCAAGAAAGTGTGTCCGCCCACATGTTGCTGGAAAATATGTGTCGAATCAGCCTTCAAGACGTATACAAAGACCAAGCAAACAAATTGTACTGACTTATGGACAGGAGTATTAATAAGAGAACATGCATCGCGGGGGCATGTCGCGAAAGTTGATCAACAGCTGCTCTCACTCGGAACCCGGCCCTACGACCAAAACTGTGGGGATTGCCCTTCTCGGGCGGCGGCATTTTGTGACGCATTTCCGAAGTTGACATCACGATTGAAATCTTAAACTTTTATATAGTTTGCTTTTGTGAGGCGAACGATTTAGAGCGATGACGGGATATTTGCCAGCAAGTTGGTTTTGTAAAATACACCGCCAATGAGCAGATATCTCAGATGTCGAAGAGTGATGGCCGATAAGTATGATTGTCAAATGAAGAGTGATGGTCGATACGTTTTACTATCGAGGATATATATATATATATATATATGACATTGGCAACTCGGTTGAGCAGCCAAATGATACAATATGTGAGAAAATTCGAAAGGGGCGCCTTTGCGTACGCGCAGCTCAGCAGATAAGTGGTAGATGTGCCGCGATCACATCCCTTGTTACCGCGGTGGCTGAGCTAAGCTCAGTACAGCTTTGGATTTGAGCATCAACGCTCACAGCTTTATAATCCAACAAGCTGGGTCTGTAATGACCGAGGCCAAGACCAGGTTCGTGATCCCTGAGAAGGAGTCAAAATGGGTAGGCAAACCAAGGCGTAAAGCTGTTGAGCAAGCACCTGAGTGAGAGTGTGTGGGCTAAATGTGTTCAGTATCAATTGAAGCTACGCAACCTGTGATGAAGTGATCTCCGTCAATCGCGTGACTCAGCGCCTCCTTCGAGGAGGCCTGAATGGAACTGAATCGTCAGCTCAGATGAACGAAGTGAGTATCCATAGTTCACTCCACCTGGTTCACTCACATCTCTATATAAGATCTTGTTCCTTGTAGATATGTATCTTCCTATCACATTTGTGGCCTGTAGACTACGCATACACCAAAACCATTCAGCCCGCATCGTAAAATTTAGTAGAACTGGCATGTTTGAAATGAGTATACCATTGCGTTCGAAGACATCCCACAAGCGCTTATTACGAATCGAAGCAAGCGAAGCCCCCTCGTCGTCCCGTCCAAAGAGATCATATCGATGTGTTTACCGGACACCGAATCAAGCGAAGCAACAACCCAAGTCTACCGCCCGATCAAATGCAGTAAAGCGGGAAGAATGGTGAGTTAGTGATATCTTTGAACCTCGTAACTGCTCCCACTAATTTTCGCATCTCTTTGATACCTTTTCGTCTTCCAAGTCTCACCGAAATCCGCCTGACCCATCCTTACAGGATCAGGACCACATCAATCAACTCATGGATGCAGCTGAATTCGCCGACTCTAAAGGAATGTATGCAGACTCTGTTCAAACATATCAGCAACTCCTAAATTTGTATGCCGACGAAATGTCAAGATGTGAGAGCAAACATGGTGCGACCAATAGAGGCCCCCATACGGGATGGATTCTTTCGTGTTTCAATCTTACACGATGCTACTTGAAGCTGAAGCGCCCGCAAGCGGCCTTCGAAACTCTCCAACAAGCTTGGCGCCCAGATTCAAGCCTAGCCATACCTTCCACACATCCAAACTATCTGGAACTATCCCATTTGTATTTCGAAGTTGAAGATAGGTTACAGAGCATCTCTCACTCTCATGCGAACTATGTCGGTGGATGTTTTCTTTGGTAATGCGCTCTTGCGTCAGATAACTAACAAGTGAATTTCAATTTTTTACTTTCAAAAGGAGTCTGAATCAGACGTTCGTAAAGATGAATTCACCACCAATGAACTTTTGAATCTGATATGTGTGTATGCGGAGGATTTTTTATCTCAAGAAAAATCACACGATGCCATTTCACTTTTGGAAGGGGGGCGAAAACGAATAGCAGAAGAGCAAAAGGTAATTGATAAAAAAATGAAGGAACAAATTATAAGAATTCATCTACTGCTTGTTGAGGCGTATTTGCACATTGGCCAACTGAAGGAGGGCGAAGAAATCCTAAACCAAGTTTGGAATCCTGAAAGTCGGTTCTACATTGACACTCTTGATAAGAATTATCTTTGGATGTCACAGCTTTACAGGCGTGCCATTAATAAACAACAGTGTGACCCCACATCTTGCAGCCATCAAGCCCAAGAACAAAGGCAAAGGACGCTTTACGAGGTGAGTGCATATCGACTGGATATTCCTGCCCCGAAATTCATGCTGATCTAGATCTGATCCTCGAACCAGAAGCTGGCTCTTACGCGAACGGCGGATGCCGCAGTGATCAAAAGCCGTTGGAAACTGTGTATGTTGTATTTTCATCCAGACAAGGGTGGTCACACTGGGGTAGCACAACAGGTGATTTCATTTCAAGCTTGAATCTGAATCATTCCGCTTTTCCGTGTCATTCTGATGCTGGAAAATTTCCGTTCCCTTCAGATTTCGGCGGCCGCTAAAGTTTTGCTTGATCCAGAGAGTCGCTGTCGATATGACTCCAAGTTAAATTATTGGTGATGCCAGAACATATCAGCGGTCTACGCAGGTGTTGAGATGGTTAGAATTCAATGTGTATATATTACTGGCCTTATGCTTGTGTTTGTCTCCACCAATCCCTATATACTTTTTTATCATTGCCATTGCTTTGTGCAAAGCGCTCCCATGAGGTGGGCGGCTATCAAACACTATGACTCAAAGGCCACACGATGATCTACGTAGGTGAAGATTTGATCAACAGAGCTCAAGCTGGTTAATTTCATATACCGGTCACTATAGATAGTTTCGAGTAAAAATGATAGTATTCTTACTCGACTTATTAATAAGCTTGATTTCGATAAAGAAGAAACGGGAACAATGGTCAATAGAAAATTGGACCTTTTGAGTGTTGGGATAGTCCTGCATGACTTTTAATTCTTTATGTAAAAGTCCTGTGAGACTAACCCATGATACGTAGAATCTAAGTGTGTGCTCAACAAACATATTACATCATGTGAAAACCGTTATGTAAAAGTTTCACTATATAAATCCTACTGGAGCAGTCAAGGAAAGGTGCTTCTTCTTCACCTTTCCTTTGTCTCTTTCTCTGACTGTTCCAGGTAGGATTTCTCTCTGTTTTCTGTTTCTCTGTTTTTTGTCTGATTTAGTCCGTGAAATTTACACACCTTTCCTTTGTCTCTTTCTCTGACTGTTCCAGAGCTCAAGAGGTTATGAGCCCAGCGTCTACCGACTGAATTAAATCATGATGATCACAATTGCGTATGATGTAACAAACAATATGTATACCAGGACATATCAATACATAACCCAATCAGAGTAATTCGACATATCATGAATCCAAATTCAAGGCTATTGTCATGAGATTTGAAATGAGAATGAGCATGTGTAACCCAATATAAATTCGAAATTCGATTCCGAACTTCTCCGTTTGTTATCGCTCTTGTTATCGCTCTTTTGTGATTAACAATCTAAGAAGATATTTCGAGCATTTCAAAGAAAATAGAGGTCAAGAACAACAAAAGCTATAACACTCTTTACCCCACTGGCGAAGCTCTGATGTGATGGAGTGAGTGATAATTTATGATCAACAGGAAGATTGATGTGGATCCAACTATGTAAAACTTTATACAAGGAAAAAAAGTAAAATTACTAAGACAGGTAAAAAAGATGGTGCCAAATGGATCATGGACTAGGCAAGTAGAGCTCCTATGTCCTCTGAGGGTTGCTAACGAAGCATAAATCTCAGATTGACAACACCAGGTAGTAAATCGTGGCACGCTTCAGGCTGAAAGGGTCGGCGAATTCGCGCGATTTGCTTTGAAATTGGTTCCAGCTGCCTGGGTGAGCTGATTGAAGCGACCAATCACCTGGCTCATTGCCCGAAATTCGTCTTCAATTGCTAGCTCACGACATGAATTGTGATTACCTATGATCTCGGACTGATGACAAATTGTGATTAAAGATTTTTCCAGAAACTAGGCAAGATGTAGACACACTGACACGAAAATGTTCCGCGTTTCCATGAAAGGTTACAAGAGCTGCGCGGAGGTCTTCAAGCCTTGTTGCAATAGACCTCAATGTTGATGCGCTTTCCGAATTCATTGCAATATTCCGAGTGAGCGATTGACTTCCCCAAGTATTGAAGTTTACTAAGCGTTGCCAAAACGGGATACCAGCCCTGATTTTTCGCAGTTGCATGTTTTCTTGTGCAAATTGAGCACCAACGTTGGCTGCGAAATTCGACCCTTGTCTGACCAGAGGAATGGCGGCATCTATCTGCGCTTGCAGCCCGGAAAACCCGTCCGAGATGGTTTGGACCATATCGTTCAATCTGACCTGCGCTGACGTAGTCGAATATACATTGTCCCCACTGGCAATGGAAGTCAGAACAAGCCCGATCACTTCAAGCTTGTCTCGAAGATGACTATTAGTTCGGAGATTGACTATTGACTGCCCCTTGGATGGCATCGATTGTATGCATGCGAGGAAAGAACATACTTACTTTCTGGAAGACCTTTCGCAATACTGATATACTTGCACTATTCAAGAGATTAACCCTGTCTCTCACATCTCTGGTCATCTCGCTGAGGCTCTGAACACTTTCGGAAAGTTGGTCCTTCTTCTCCAATATGTCTGAGGCAGCAATGGCCTGAGAAAGTTCTAGAATTTCGTCTTGGTAAAGACGGACGTGGTTGGGATTTCCTAGGTCAAGGATAGATTCGAAAATATCCCCAGCGGAGCGTGCAGTCGATGTTACGGTGTTTGATAGCGAAGCCACTTTATTCGAGCGATTACTGTCTTTGGGTCCGCAAAAATAAGGACCGCCGATATACGTGCAGTACAAGTTCGACACCTTTGGAACACGGACACTGAAACGCTTTACGAGGTAACGATGGATAGCGTTGGGAATACCAGGAATCGATACCGCCAATAGAGCTAATAGAGCCCAATTCAAAAGATTTACCGACAAAGATAATCGAACCATTATCCTGCCAACGTAAAAGGCGATTTAGTTTATGGGTTAGTCATTAGGTTGATATCAACTACGCATCCTGGGCTTACGCAGATATATTAGATTTATTGCGTGTTTGTAAAGGTTTTCGAGGAGTGCCGAGTAGAGTACGTTGGGAAAAGGTTGGGACACGGATGGACAAAGAGTCCTCAAGAGTCTGAGTATTCGAGTGGTGCTCTGCATATCCTTTGTAGGTGAGAACCCTCGGCCATCCTTTGTTACCAGATATTCGCTTTACGTATCAAAATTCCAGCTGTTTCTGGAACCTCTGAAATGAGACGAAATCCGCACCTTTCAAGTAAACACGCACTCTGACCCCTAGTTCGAAACTGACTTAGTACTGAGTCGGTTACTGCGCTCTCTCTGGGAACCTCTTTCCAGGTATTTGACTGCGCAAGTGTGTGCGAGCGCTCATCAAGTTGTGTTATCCTGAGCACTAGAAAGGCATCAATGGCAAAAAAGTCGCGAGCGTTAGGCTCAGTAGCTCTCACTCAGAGCATGCGTAGAGTACACAAAAACGTAGCCTGACCCATCATATTTAATGACGAACTATTCTGATCTTCGGCACTTCGACTTCCGAGACTTGAGTGAACACTGTACATACATATCAATTGTCTCAATAATCATCCTATTATTCGTACGAAGCATTGGCTGCATAAGTATGGCCACAATCCCTAATTACGATCCATCGTCATCAAACATGAACCCAGACTGGCTCGCATCCAGTTCGGACTTGTCGACTAACGCGAGTGTCAATGTGTCCGATACCAAACCTCCACCGCTCCATACACCAGATCATGAAGTATTTCGTCGTCCACGTCACGCTCGGCAATTACGGTATATACTATCATGTGCTATCGCACTCATAATGGCTTGGTATTTTTTTCCAGAGTAAATCACTTCTCAGATGTTTGTTTTAGCTGTTAAAAATAGCTCACCGTTGCGCGTACTATGTGTCCTGATTTCGTAGAAGTGCTTTTGCTACACAAGTTGATCAGCTGAAGGAAGCAACAGACCAAATCAAATCAGGTCGGGCCTTGACAGAACTTCGAAAGATCCAACACACCCCGGTCACCTTCATCGAGTCAATGAAGTCTCTCAGCAACCATGCAATTCTCAAACCTGTAGATTTTCTTTCGCTTCGAGAATCATCGGGTGTCCTGAAGACTTTCACGGATTTGTCAGAGTCATCAGCTACTGTGAGCCTGCTGACAAAGGTTTTGGATAACATTGATTTGGTCTCCGACATGACACGCCAGCTCAACGGCAAAGGACAAACTGAGCTTGAAATCTTCATGCGTGAGGTGAATAAGGCCAATGCAAGATGTTTGAGCAGAATATCAACGACTGACAGGATGCTTATGAACTACGCAGTTTATCTTCTGGTTCAATCGTCAGGAAGCTACCAGTGACATGCAGAGCGCCAAAAGGATCCTCGACCGTCATCGTGATTCGTTAAGTATCCTATCAAGGTCTATAACAAAAATCCTTGATACAATTCATATCACGAACAAAGCCAACGAGGATGCAAGGTACCACCTTCACGTTATGGAAAGGAAATTGACTCAAGGTTCCAGATTCAGCCGCATCACAGACGCGTTTGGGTCCACCAGCAGTCAGGCCTTGAACCTAAATCTTCAATCAATCAGAGAAATACTGAGCCAGACGCATGAGATCTCAACATTTTTGAACGAAACAAGACCTCTTCTAAAGTTGTATCAGGACAACCTGCATTCTTGGCTGGTGAGTACCAATTTCGATTATATTGTGCTCCTGATGCTAATCATGATCCATTTAGCAGAATGTGATAGTGGAGCGCCTGAAAAACTCCAAGAACGCCCATGAAGTCAACATGCAATGTCTCATACTGCTAGATGCAATACGCAGTCACGTTGGCCACATATCATCAAGACCACCATCTGAGAAGATCGCATTAGGAAGGGTTCTTGCTGACCAGTAGATCGTTGTTATTGTAATTTAAGCTTTCATATTGTCTTAGTAGTGAAGCTTCAGAATATTTCGGTAAAGGAAAGCTTTTATGACTAGTTGATTTCTGCCATACTTGCAATATTACCCACCCCTTCGAACTTCATCCATTTAATCTCAGTATCTACAAAACATTCGAGCCTCGAGCTTCGAGCCTCGAGCTTCGAGCTTCGCGCTTCGCGCTTCAAGCCTTGAACTTCGAACTTCAAGCAGCTTCGAGCGAGCTTGAAAGCTCAAAGGTTGACGCTCCAAGCTCTTCCACGCTTACACAAGCTTCAAGCTCCAAGCTCTTCGAGCCATAGAATGCTCTTTCTTTATTGTGAAATTTCTTTTTGGCCTTTTTTTCAAGTAAGGGTTCATGATTGTCAATTAGGACTGTGGTGTTCTACAAAATCAGAAGAATGAACGACTTTCCGTTTGTGATCTCAAGTTGTTTTGCTTTTTCTCTTAAAACTTTTTGTGTTGTTTTGCTTTTTCCCTTTGAAATTTAATTTCGTTTTCAAACTTTTTTTTCAAGTAAGGGTTAATTCGTTTTCAAACTTTTTTTTCTTTTTCTTCGGAATCAATAGAATGTAGAAATCTCTTTTTCTTCGGATCAAATTGCTTGATTCTTTGGATGAAACAACACCTCTTGCTACTTTTCATTTCCCTCTTTTTGTGTTGTTTTTTCTCTTAAACTACACGTTCTTTCATATAGCAGCCTTTATGATTTCGGAGGGGGGATTGGATCGCAAGGATCAATCCGAAGTTATTCCGCAAATGATGTTGCATCGGATGTATATGGGATTGGGTCGCAATGAAATGACCGGTCTCGTATCGGATCCGGGATTGCATCGGGGCGGGACGGTGGATGGACCGTCGCGTGAAAGTTACGCGATGAGACAATTCCATCGCACGTAGGGTTGAGTCGAAGCAGCATTTCGCGAGGTTGAATCGGAATGAGGATCAGTCGGGTGTCGCTCATGCGGCTTTATATCGGAGCTGAGCTCCATCGGATGAGCCCGACTGTTTCTGAATCGGACTGGGGATTCAGTCGCGCCAATCATGTTCGATTGTAGATCGCAAACCTGTTCCATTGCATGGCTTGGGCGTGATACTGAATCGGGGCACCGTCCCCGAATTGACAACGGGAAGGGCTTCCCGACGCAAATTTCTTGGCGGTGACTATAAAGTAGAATTGGTCCCAGGAGCTCAACCCTAAGCCAGCCAAATAATACCACTGTCTCCAGCAGAAGAAGAAGTCCTAAATGAAATGATCAAGAACAGACTAGAGAATGGCACCATCCGACGCACTACATCACCGTGGGCAGCACCGGTCCTGTTCACTGGAAAGAAAGATGGCAAATTACGGCCTTGTTTTGATTACCGGAAACTGAACTCACTGACAGTGAAGAATCGGTACCCTCTTCCTCTTACCATGGAATTGGTGGATAGTCTTTTAGACGCAGACAAATACACCAAACTGGACCTCCGAAACGCCTATGGAAATCTCAGAGTGGCTGAAGGCTACAAAGACATCCTTGCATTCATTTGTAAGGCCGGTCAGTTCGCCCCTTTAACTATGCCTTTTGGGCCAACGGGAGCACCCGGGTATTTCCAATTCTTCATCCAAGATATACTGGTGGGGAGAATTGGGAAAGACACCGCGGCGTTTTTGGACGACACAATGATCTACACGAAACAGGGTGAAAATCACAAACTTGCAGTAGATGGCGTCCTGGACATCCTGAGCAAACACCAGCTATGGCTCAAACCTGAAAAGTGCGAATTTTCTAAATCTGAGGTGGAGTACCTAGGCCTGATTATATCAAAAAACAAGATTCAAATGGACCCCACGAAAGTCAAGGCCGTGAAGGACTGGCCAGCTCCAAAGAATACAACGGAGCTGCAGAGGTTTATAGGTTTCTCCAATTTTTACCGTCAATTTATTGATCACTTTTCAAGCACCACAAGACCTCTCCACGACTTAACCAAGATCAACAACCCTTATGTGTGGGATAAGAAGTGTAATGATGCCTTTGAATCCCTGAACACCGCATTCACGACGGCCCCTATCCTCAAGATAGCCAACCCTTACAAACCATTCTTGCTTGAATGTGATTGTTCGGATTTCGCACTAGGTGCGGTTTTATCTCAACAGTGCAAGGACGACGGGGAACTACATCCGATTGCCTACTTGTCAAGGTCGCTAGTACAAGCCGAACGCAATTACGAGATATTCGATAAAGAGCTATTGGCCATTATAGCCTCTTTTAAAGAATGGCGTCAGTACTTGGAGGGAAACCCCAACCGACTAGAAGTGATTGTGTATACTGATCATCGTAACCTTGAGAGCTTCATGAAATCTAAGCAGTTAACTCGACGACAAGCACGTTGGGCAGAAACATTGGCCTGTTTTGACTTCCAGATCAAGTTCCGACCTGGCAGAAAGGCAGCCAAGCCGGATGCCTTATCGAGACGACCAGATCTGAAGCCGGATGTACACGACAACCTGACGTTTGGGCAATTTTTGAAACCGGAAAACATAGGACCCGACACGTTTCCAGTCAACCTGGCAACTTTGGAGTCCTTCTTTGAGGACGAGACAGTTCACCTGGACAATTCCGAACATTGGTTTGAGGTAGACGTATTGGGAGTATTAGACAAAGATGAGCTGAACAAAGACAAAGGCAAAGCATGCACTGACATTGAGATTATCAACATGATCAGGGACACTAGCAAGACAGACAGGCGTATCCAACAATTGATAGATACAATTGACAATCCAATCTCATCAAAGGTCAAGAGCACAACAAAGATGTACGAAATTAAAGACGGAATACTTTACAATTCAGGAAGAATAGAGGTACCAGACGACAATCACATCAAATTCCACATTGTCAAGAGCAGACACGACTCATTACTCGCTGGCCATGCGGGACAATCCAAGTCGTTAGGATTGGTACGTAGGAGTTTCACCTGGCCATCTCAACGGGCTTACGTCAACAGATATGTCGACGGATGTGACTCCTGCCAACGCGTCAAGTTGAGCACAAAGAAACCCTTCGGCACCTTGGAACCACTGCCTATCCCCGCGGGGCCTTGGACAGATATAAGTTACGATTTGATAACAAAACTCCCTATATCTGAGGGTTTCGACAGTATACTGACGGTCGTAGATAGACTGACTAAGATGAGTCACTTCATACCTTGTAACGAGAGCATGACCGCAGAGAAACTAGCCGGCTTGATGATCACGAATGTATGGAAGTTGCACGGTACACCCAAAACAATCGTATCAGATTGCGGTAGTGTTTTCGTATCCCAGATCACCAAGGAAATCAACAAACGATTAGGAATCAGACTACACCCCTCAACAGCGTATCACCCGAGAACAGACGGCCAATCAGAAATAGTCAACAAAGCAATTGAACAATACTTGCGCCATTTCGTCGAATACCGTCAGGATAATTGGAGCCAGCTCCTACCAACAGCTGAGTTTTCTTATAATAACAAAGACCATGAATCCATTGGTGTATCACCTTTTCGAGCAAATTACGGATTTGACCCGACGTTTAACATCGTACCATTGGCAGATCAATGTGTCCCTTTGGTTCAAGAAAGGATTAAGACTATACAGGAGGTTCAAAATGAAGTTGCTGATTGTCTACGATTAGCGCAGGAAACGATGAAGAACCAATTCGACAGAGGAGTGCAGGCCACACCAAATTGGAATGTAGGAGACCAAGTATGGTTGAATTCGAGAAACATATCTACCACAAGACCTAGTCCTAAATTGGATCATAGATGGATTGGTCCTTTTAACATTATTGAGAAAGTTTCCACGTCAGCTTACAGATTGAATCTCCCTCCCAGCATGAAAGGTATACACCCGGTGTTTCACGTCTCAATCCTGCGAAAACACAACACAGATACCATCAAAGAACGGAAACACAAAGAGCCAACACCAATCGAGATTGAAGGTCAAGACAAGTGGGAAGTGTCTGAAATATTAGACTGCAGGAATCAATGCAACCGTAAAGAATACCTAGTCAGTTGGAAAGGATTTGGAACAGAACATAACTCGTGGGAACCAGCATCAAACCTCAAGAATAGTAATGATTTAGTAAAAGAATTTAATTCACAACATCCTGACGCGTCAAAAAGGTACAAGAAAAGGAGAAGAATGTAAGAGGGTAAAGCTTTTTCCCCAAGGGGTTTTTTAATGCTACCCGTGGAGGAATGTAGAACTTGCAAGAGGGAGTTTGGGCATTAAAGGGGGGATAATGTTATGGAACTTATTACGTGTCACTTCCGGTGACATTCTCACTACAACATGTCACACGCTTTGTACCCAGTCACATACTTCCACAGCGCTTGTATCAGAGATTTTCCCTCATCTGACAATCTAACTAATCACCTGGATAAACTGTGAAGAGCTTCACTTCCGTGGCAAGAACCCAGAGGACCCACCATAACATTTGCTTGGTACCATATTTTTCAATATGTTCTTGGCATGTCTATCACATGGTTGGTGTGCAGCTGGCACACTTCAAAGCCTGAAGTTCTAGGCAGGTACACCCTGGGGGTTAAGTGGGACAGGGTCCAGCTTTGTGGCCCATTTTCCAATTTTGCTGTCCTAACATCTCCACAGCCTCTTATCCTATCATAAGGCAATCTCAAGACATGGGCAAAGAGTATCCCTACATCTTTGGACTGTGATCAACGATGTTTGTAGTGTTTTTCCAATTCTTGCGCCACTTTTCCATATTTGGGCTGTTGTGTAATCCAGAGCACCAGACCATCATCCAGTCACCTATTGATTGGGAGGATGAATTTACCCCAAATCCTTTAGTTTTGAAATCATGGTCATTTGCAGAGTATCATCAAAAATGCCACTGGTATATTCCACTTTAGTTTCATCAAGGTATACTCAGATTGTCAACAAGTAAGCTTATTGAACAAGTGACTAGACTCAAATCACAAAGGTTAAGGGACTAGTTCGTAAAGGTAGGTGAACTTTATAAAATAACAAATACCAAGAATAACAGTAAAAGGTTCAATTCAAACTTCAAGCGCGGAGATTACTAACAAGGTGGGTTTGAACACAGATGGTTTAAAGGCACCTGGAATAAAATGGACACTGAATAGAGAAGTCTGATTGAAAAACTATTTGATTGGTTTATTGGTTAAAGTAAAAGATAAAGAACAAAAAGAAACAAGAAAACAACAGGGTTTATATACTCAACCCAACAAGCCTTCAGCGCACATTTAGCAAACAATTATGTAATGTTTCTAACCAAGATCACAAGACTCCTAAATCAAATATGGCTCTACCAAGCCCATGGATTCCACCTTGTTCAAGTGTAATCCAATGATACTTCTGTCAATCTCCCAATCCAGTCGTACTTACTCCCAGACCAACAGATGTAACAGTTCCCACGTGTTATTTCTGGATGGTTTTGTATGGAATCAACTCAAATGGGTCCTCAATCCAATTCAAGCGTCATGAATCAGGATGAGCCCCGGCCTGTCGGGCACGGAGACCACCCAAACCGACCCCCCTAGCAAAAAGCAAAAACAAAGCCTGGCTTCCGTGCCGGCTTTTCCCCGGCAAGGATTGATACCAGGGCCCCTAGCCCGACCCCCGCCACCGAAAGATTGGTGTCCCACCGATTTTCTAGTTTCCCGCTGAATCCCCGCGAGTTTCTGATGTACCCAAAGTTTTCACTGATCAATCACTTCTTTTTTTTGATGGCCTCACTTCCTTTACTCACTCTTGAAATGGAATTCATGTATTTACTTATTGTATCCATCTGCTCTTCCCTTAATCTAATAAATTTCTTCTATGTTTGTAGTCTGTCCACAGCGCTTGGTTCTCCAAGAAAAGTTGGGGATCTTGATACCTCAGCCCGGCTTCCAAACCGACGGATCTGGCTTGGTGTCGGGGACTGACCAGCCCTTGCCTGACAACCGTACCGGCGGTCCGGTGCACCAAAGATCCCCGCCTCTGCCGGAGACGGGGCTCATCCTGAGTCATAACTGAGAGTCCGTACTCCCTTCAGGAGTTTATAACATTAGTAATCAATTCAAATCACTTTCCCAAGTCATTTGATTTGTTAATAATGGTTATGTAAAAAAGAATGTATAGAAATTATAAAGATGAGACTGAAATTTGAATAATAAGATTAAATTTGAAACATATCACATGAGTAAGAGAAATGAGTAATAGAAAGAAACATGAATTTAATCTGAACCAATAATATTCTCAAATGTCAAAATAACTTTCACAGCATCTTTTCATCCTTATCTGTTAGCCAGGAGATAAGCTATTCAGGTAACTTATGCCCTGGCTGACACAGATCTCCTTGCAAGCCATCTTGAGGATAATTTGGCTTCAGGTTGGTGAAAAGGAAAATGGAGTGAGTCACATAAATTTACCAAAAATTAGGGGCATATAATAACAAAGCAACCACATTGAGTCCAAAAGAGCAAGGGAAAGATGAAGAATTAAAAAAATGAGTCAGAAATTTCAAACTGAGGACATCACAATGAGCACATTGCCACCATTGAGTTGAAAATTGCCAGCTAAAAATTGAAAAAGTCGTGGATTCAGGGGTTCCTTTGACAGATTTTAGAGAGCAAGAAGGGATTGTCATTCATTGTGCACCATGCTACAGAACTAGTGACTGTAGGCAAAAGACTGCCAAATGTGGTGTTTGAGAAGTGATGCCATGCTGTTTGCGCTTCTGTTTTGTACATTAAAGAAATTGTCTTGTTCAAGAAATGTCTAACCAAACAGGGCCTGGACATTAGATGTGCAGGTGATCCCTGTTGTAAGTCCCTCTCATTGAGAAAGAGGAGATTCCAATTCTTCTGACCAGCAGACCTGAACCCAATTGAAGGCATACACTCACATTTAATGAACTTTTGTGTTTTGTAACTCGTCCCTTTGGTCACGTGTTGTCACTGAATCATACAACCTTCAGACTGGGACAGAGAACTGCCAGGCAATGTGCAGATTGATTCAACTTGTGTGTCAGCTTACAATTCTTAATGCTTCACCGGCCCTCTTTTCTATCTCAGAGGCTTGTACGGCATTTGCCTTGTGGTAAATGTATTTGTGCAAACACATCATATGGTTGTTATCAGTGGTAGCATCATTGTGTTTTGTACAAGACAAAAATTTCAGTCAATCACTTGAAAAGGCATGGGGAATGAAAGCCTTAATTGAAATGGATATATTATGTTGGCAAGTTGGTCCTCAGATCATTACTGGATTGGTTCTTGACATGCACTCCCCAAACCCTTCAATGTATGGTATTGTTGAGACAGGGACAGGAACTCCATAACAGATGAAGACAGTTTTTGTTTGAACATCTTGGGGTAATTAATCATGATCACCTTGGAGGAAGTCAAGCAGATGACATTTGACCGCAGCTTGATCATATATATTTGTTGTTTTTGTCCTGTTGCCCTCATTGGAATCCAAAAGTAATCATCTTGTGTTCTTCTTGATTTCAAAATCTTTGTTTTACAAAAACCTTTTCTGATATGCAAGACATAAAAATCTTTCAATAATCCAGCTCCCTATATATTGTCATAAACCTTTCCTCAAAGGTCATCTGAATTGAGCCTCAGATGGGTGTTTATCAGGAGGCATCTATATTGAGGGAGAGGCTCCAACTTCAGAGTGATTTGCTACATGAACTGATGTTATACATTTCCAAAAGACCCAATGATCAAAGGGGGGCTTGGTGACCCCATTTACAGTCAAACCCGTGCAATCACATAATTTGGGTGGAAGACTTTTCCTATGCATTTTGACGGGTTATGCAATGCTGTTGTCAAATTTGGCAGTAAAAAGCATCAAGATTGAGGAATTTTTCTATGCATTATCATGGGTTATGCAGCTGCACGGGTATGCAATTGTGCGGGTTTGACTGTACAAGAGAAATTTGACACATCTGAATCCGACCATAACAAAATCTAACTAAGAGTCATGAGATGACATTAGAGATGAGATGTAGGATTGATTGCATAGATTCAATGACTGATCCAGTCCACTCAGGTATCCCTCAGCTGATGAATACATTTTAGGCTCCATGTTGTTTGAGTTGAAATGTCTGATCAATGAAACTAAGGAGAAACCAGCTCAAAAGCCAGAAAAACTCAGTCCTGATAAGTTTCTCAAAATCCAATTGATATACAATTGTTTGTGAATGAGTAACATGTTTCCTTTTCTTGTAGAATCAAGTCTTCATGTGTTTTCAATGTTTCCACGGGCATGACATTATTTGCTCCTTTACTGGTCTATGCATAATGTGATGTAGTCCAGAACAGCTGATTGGATCCATATATAGTGTGCCAATGCCTTGATCCAAATATGAAGAAGTTTGATCCCGTGTGATCCCCGCCTAATTGTGATACAAATCAAATCATCTGCATAATGATACATTAGGTAAGAAGAGTCTTGCACCGTTTGAAGACGACCCGATCTATGCATCAAAAGTCCTTTGCATCGACTGCGAAATTTGTTGGAATTTTAAGGCTAGTTATGACTTCATCCACAGATATCTGTGGGTATGTTAGGTGACTGCAATCTGATTGGTTTCCATTTTGCTTGTATGTGCATTCAAAAAGTCTCTCCCGTGCGAATTCTTTTCAAAACGTTGAGCAATATGGAAGGAAGAGGCTCAGAGATCCTCCAATGAAGATTATGTGTCCTCGTGACCATTCATCTGTAGATCTTTTGCAATATGTGTGCTAAATCCTCTATGATGATTGTTCGGCTTTCATGGCTAGCGGTGAGGACATCCCTTTCTCATCGGTTAGTAAAATTTGACATAGCCAGGCTGTGGCCGACGCGCACATCAGCCGTTCAAGTTTAGACAAAATTGGTAAAACAAGTCATGTACAGGCGTTGTATCTGCTGAGCTGACGAACTTTTTACAATTTTCGGATCAACCATCCTTGGAACGGCTGTAACTCTGAAGAAAAATAAATTCAGTCCTTCGTGAAGTACATACTTCGTCATGCCAGAAATCTTGCACACCAGGCAGTCTATATATTCGATCTAAATGAAGCCTCGCTTGTACCTTGGCACACTGGATATATCAGATAAGATCTCCAAGGATGTTGTAAGATGAGTGAAGTTTAGATTTTGATTTGTTAAAAGTATAACCATCAAGGACGATAAGTACATATCCAAATTGAGATATGAGAAAGTGAAATACTTTTGAGTTGAGGAATGTCAAGATATACAAACTCTCCGATCAGTCATGGCTTAATGGATTTTTAAATTAATCAGTAGTTTAGTGATATCCTCTGATTTCCTCCTTCCTTTGCAACTTTGAGCCGTTTCTGGACTTGAACTTATGTACTCGAATAACTTCTCATCGTCATCCTCGATCGTTCTCGATTCCTTCATCCATCAGATCACAAATATCTAAACAACATGACATCTTTGATTTCATCTACTCATCACGCCAAATATGACCCTAACACGGGTGTATACTCACCAGCTCACTATCCTAACTTACACATTCCCTCTAATCTGACAATCGATCAATTCTTGTTTTCTTATACACCTGCTCAAGCACTCACTTCTGATTCTCAAGGCCAAGGTCATATCCGACCAGATCCAAGTGGCCGCACATGGCTCATTGATTCTGTTACTAACAAGCAATATACGTTTGAGAACTGCCGTCAGCGTACCGAAGATCTTGCTTGCGCTTTTCGTGCTCATCTTGGTCTATCCGAGCCTGACGATGTTTTGGCCATCTATGCTCCCAATGACATCGATTACCCACTTGTCATGTGGGGAGCTTTTCGAACTAACGCAATGGTTTCAGGTGCAAACCCATCTTATACGGTGGATGAGTTGGCTTATCAACTTGAAGTCTTATCTAAGCGTTATAAACTCAAAGGACTCATCACACACCCAAACAGCCTTGAAACTTCACTCAAGGCAGCTCAACAAGTTGGAATCCCAAACGAGCGGATAGTATTGATGTCAAGTCAATTAGACCGGCTGGCGCCGCCTCAAACTCCAAGTGGAATCCTCACTCTTGATGGAATGATTCAAAAATACGCTCATGTGGCTCAAAAGCCTTTACCGATTGTCAAGCTTACAGCTGAGGGGGGAAAAGACAAAGTCGCGTTTTTGTCCTTTTCAAGTGGTACGACTGGTTTACCGAAGGCAGTCCAAATTCCGCATCGAGCTGTGATCGCGAACATGATTATCATCTTACGGCATATGGACGAAGACGTGTCGGGGGAAAGAATCATGGCGGTATTACCTTACTATCATATCTGTTTAGCCATTTCTTTCATCTTCTCTCCTCAAAATTCAGAACATCCCTGCACACCTGTATATCATTCACATCACTTGGCTCATGAAAAATTGAATTTGTTTGCCCTTCATTCTCGGCTCCTCTACTGGTCTTTTTGCCAGTCGGTTTAGTGGTAGTGTTACATTCGTCTCTGTACCGGGGAATGGCCAATGTAATCGCACCGCAATTTTCCTTCAAACCTTTCCTCGAGAACATCATCCGCTACCGGGTATCCAGACTCTGTCTTGTCCCACCAAGTTTAGTAACTTTGCTTATCGAATCTTTAAGTTCCCCCTTGCTCATCTGAGAATTATGAACGATATGATGGTGCTTTCATCTAAATGTTTAACTTTCTGTGACTGCATCACAATACATTTAATACGGAACACCTTTCGTCATTTTAAACAATTCACGCGCGTCAAAAGTGGTGGTCTTAATGGTCAAGCACCCTGCCGGAACTCGATTGGCAAAGGAGATTCAAAAGTCTCTGAAATCAATCTTATGCGGGGCAGCTCCGTGAGTAAATAGTCTTGATGCTCAAAGCATAAAAAGCCTAACAGGTTCTTACTTCAATTTCTTGATTACATCCTTCACTTGAACACGAGGAAAGGTTAACACAAGAGTTGTTCGACCAACTTCTTCAGATGTATCCAAATGTCCGGATCGGTCAAGGATGTATGTCCCCACCATATTTTTGCTTTGACTTACCGCATCATTCTGAATCACATTTCGATTTGTTGATGAAATATCCCGTTCTGACTGCAACAATCATCAAACAACTTTGTAGATGGGATGACTGAGACTGCAACCTGGGTCACTGGTTTGCCAAGTAACATCGAACCAGCTCGTGGCGCATCAGTCGGTGTGATTGGTCCAAACATTCAGCTGAAGATTATCGATCCATCAGGTACGCCTGTAGGCTTTGGCCACAAAGGCGAGGTATTGATTAAGAGCCCATCGAATGCAGTTGAGCCTTTCTTGTCATTCTTTCCACACACCCTCTGAGAGGGTCAAGTTTATAAAAGTTTGACGGTTTTTACCTACGTAGATTGGTTATTTAGCCAACCCCAAAGCAACTGCTGAGACATTTGATCAAGAGGGCTTTGTCCACACGGGCGACGAGGGCTACGTGGACTCACATGGCTGGTCCGAATTTTCTTCCTTTTTCATACACTTCATTCTGGTACAAAACTTACTGAGAATTCACATTTGGTATCTCTTTTGTTCTCTCATCAGGGTCTACGTAGTCGACCGACTGAAAGAATTGATCAAAGTCAAGGGAAATCAACTAGCACCTGCTGAGCTAGAAGGTCTGCTCCTTAACCATTCTGCAGTAGCAGATGTATGTGTGATCGGCGTCCCTGATACCTATTCAGGAGAAGTGGCTAGAGCTTATATCGTGGTTTCGGAAGAAGCCCAGAACTTAGATCGAACACAACTGGCCGTAGACCTTGCTCAGTTTGTTAGCTCGCAAAAGATACGATATAAATGGCTTGATGGCGGGATTGAGTTCGTGTAGGCCTTGTTTTCTCTTTCATCGACGCTCTTGGGATATACTCATAGCTTGTATGCGTTGGCAGGGAGTCAATTCCGAAGAACCCGTCAGGAAAGATCTTACGAAGGGTGTTGAGGGATCAGTATAAGGCTTCCTTGAATTCTTCAAACCCCGGTGGAAATGCCAAGCTTTGAAGACCAACTTATCAATGCAACACTGTACATCATGAAGTCATAGAACGTATTGACAGACTTTGCTTAATTTCATGACAAAAAAAAACTCCAATTTTCGTCAAATGTGCTCCACCTTCGTTTCTTCTTTCCAATTTACTCCATTATCTTTCTATCTTTTCTGACTCCATTATCATTCTGAAAGTTTTGATTCATCATGGCTGTCGAGATTTTTCCATTTTGACTCTACACAGCAACTTAATTTTACTAACTATGATTACAAAACAATTAGTCAAATTTGACTGGTGCGGTCAAGTCATACCACGGATCCAAGACCTGTAGAATACATAGGTGATGTTTTTGACTTCAAGTAAGGCATCATTGTGCCAAGAGAGAAATAGTGCTGTTGGACGTGACACCAAGACCTGTTTTCGGATACAGACGCTGTTTCTATTGACAGAAACTGATTGATGTGAAATCAAAAGCACCTCTAAAAAAACAAAAAAAAACATGTCCGGCACGTGACCCTTGAGGTTGAAGCTTGGTACCATCATGGTCCTTGGCTAGCAATTCAACCAATTGTACATAGACTTATTGGTAAAGCCAAGATATCTCAAAAGATAAGTTGTATAAGTTTTGTTTTAATATCAAATCTGTCAAACAAATAATACCACACTGAATATCATTTATCATGTCTGATGTTCTCTACCAAACCACAGATTTGGGCAAACTTAACAAAGTCCTTCACATGTGGTGAACCCCACACTGCCAACATAGATGCCTCAGGTCAAGAAATCCAAGGCATCATCAGAGGCAAATCCTTGGACAGACCTTGTTCAAGGTCTCCATCTGAGGTATTCTTTTGCGCTGAGAATTAGCTTGGATGCCAAACCTTGGACAGATGCTTCCCAAGGTTGGGCATTTGAGGATACCTCAGATCTTTCAATTCAAGGTAAAGATGTTGGCAGTGCTGAAGCCTGCATAGGGACTTACACCAAACGTGGCTCTCCTGGCTTGAGAGGTCACAAGATTTAGTAGGGGAAAAATGGACCAAATGAAAAACCTTTGCCACACAAAAGCTTTTCAAATTTCCTCTTGAGCAATGGAAGTCCTGCTTCTTCCAGACAATACACTCTATTCAGATCCTCCTTAACTCGAGTCACCCTCAAGTTTTCATTGTTATCCAAATTGCTTCTTTTCAATTTTTACATACAATCATGTCAGTTATGTAACATCATCCTGTGCTTTGGATTTTTGAAAATCAAGGATCTGCTTTTTGGGCATCAATGGAAACTTGAGAACAACTCAAGACATGGAGAATCTGAGTTGAGTGTAAATGATGTCAAAAGCCCCTACAGGCCCTCAGATCTGGCGACTTTTGATCAAAATTCAAGGCTTCTCAATGTCCCACCTCATACAGTCATTTTCAAAAAGGTTGCCCAAATTTGCCGGCAAAACTCCAAACTTAACTAAGTCCCCTGCCAGCGGCCCAAGGCTCAAGTGAGAGACTTACCTCAAAAACAAGAAATTTGGCTTGAGAAGTGAGCTGTATTGAGCTCAAAACCGCTACATTGTGTTCTTGGTTTTGTGGCTATATAAACAACACTCCATGAAAAATAAAAGGTTGTTTGAAAGAGTCCATTACACATGCTAGTGTTTCAAGCTCTCCAATATGTTTTTGGGAACTTGCACCTTTGGGTGGTCCAAGATTGGAGTTTTTTGCTGGTTTCTGAGAAATACAGGCTTCAAACCCGCTCACTGCTCAGGAAGCGGTGAAAAAGTCCAATAACAAATCACTGAGAGCGCGTTCACTTAAGCAATTTCTGACTAGAAATTGCTTTTTACACAGCACAGAAATCGCTTTCTGTAAAAAGCGTTCGATTTGTTATTTACAAGCATTCTGTAATGTACAGAATGCTTATAAAAATTGCTTTTTGCCTCAATTTTTAAAATTTGGTAATAGTGATTTTTTTTGATTTTTACCCCATTATCTCTTTCTGATATCTTCAGAGCATCCGCACTCGTTTGCGGTTGTTAATTTGGTCACGTGCGGTAACAAACACAACATTAAGTAAAAAGTTACTTAACTCAACCAAATTTCGCACTCGTTTGCATTAGCAGCGCTGTAACTTTTATAACTTTACAGATAGTGCATGTACTCCGCACCGGTCGTGCAGTAAGGTAAAGTTTTAATTTTTTGAGTACACATCACCTGCTTTCATGGCCAGTTTTCATGTGATAGAGGCACTGTTCTCTTCTTTGCACTAAGATACTAATACTCCATCTACACATGAAGACCCGATATCATCCTGTTCATCTACTCGATCGATAGATCTTAATTTAAAATTACAAATTTAACATGAGTTTGTTCAGATCTTAATACATGAATTCCAATTAAAAAACAAAGGCTTTACTACATCGAGAAAGCTTTTAATGAGTCTGAATACACATAATGATCTTGTAAAAGATTTAAAGATTTAAAACTAGGAAATAAAAATCCAAACTTCAATTTTTAATTTGTATCACTTGATCCTAAAAGTCCTCCAATGATTGGTCTTTTAATGTTGATTTTCTTAAATATTGACCTCTACATAGCTATATGAATCTAGACATCTTTCATTTTCATCTGAATGGTTTGGAGTCGAGTTCAAGATGGTTGATTGACTTATTTCAATTGAAGACATCGATCGGTGTCAAACGTTCTCGAGTTGATTCATGCAACTGTAAGGCTTGGAATTCATCGTGTGTGAGTGGTGAAAAGGATATATTGGTTGTTGACTTTGGTGTTGGAGGTCTGGTTGAGTTTTGTTTTTGGAGTCGAGTTGCCGGGAACAAGTCGTGATGTGTGATACCGCATGCGTTAGCCAATTGGTAAATTTACCGATTCGCTAACGCAAAATGACCGAAAATTAACTACCGCGGGGCTAATTTTTCACCGGTGTGGAAAAGACCCCGCGTTTGCGGTAAATTTAACCTTACCGCACCCGACTTACCGCACGAGTGCGGATGCTCTCACAAATTTTCCCAAGTCCCTCTTCACCGTACGGATGGTCATAAACCCATCAAAACCCATCACATCATCTCCAAATCCATACCCCAACACTCCTCACCTGATTTGACTTCTTCAACTTGTCGCCATCAATCATCCATCCATTCTTTTCCATCTCACCCATCTAAACACCTTGGCCATGTCTGACCACAATTCAAACACCAGTGCTGGTGTTGAAGGCTCGACTGATCAACCATTGACATCAACCAACATTGATCCAATCAAAACAAAGTCAAACAAAAAATTAACACCAGCTTCTGTAGTCAAACAAACAAAACCGAAAGAAATCAAATCAAAGAATAAGAAGAAATTAAATGAGAATATTCAATTAAATGAAATTAAAGAAAACATTGGAGATAAGAATAAATTAAAAGATAAGAACAAATCAAATCAAATCAAAGAAGGAGTTGAAGATAAGCAAGATAATGAGGATGAGGATGAAATCGTAGTCAGTGGTGGAAATTGGATTCATAAGTGCACGGTATGGTTGCTTGATGAGCATTGTCATCAAGTCGAACTTGGAAATGGAAATGATGGAGGACTCAAGTCGGCGGCGTGGAAGACTGTTCTTGAAGCCTACAACAAACGATGGAAGACTAACAAATCATTGATTCGTTTAAAGAACCATATTTAAAAGGTATGTATCTCATTCTTTTCTTTCTTCTTCTCATTCTTTTTTTTCCTTCTAAATGAATCCTGATTTGATTCTATCAACGTTCTCTACATCAACAACCAAGCTTAAAACAACTTACCGGGCATTCGATAAGATAATAGGCTTGAGCGGGGCTCCTGGGACTGATACCACGACTGGTATTGTCCATGCCGATAAAGAATGGTGGGATCAATGGATTAAAGTGGTCAGTTGTTTGGTCAAATTTAATCCTGATCCCCTTTTTTATTAATCCACTGCAATGATTGTTATAGCATGGCAATAAGGATGCCACACCGATCAAGAACAACAGTTTTCCAGCGTATAAAGCTGTCTCAGCGATCATGCCCGCAAAACATTTACAAGCTAATGGTAATGATGGATTAGGTACTCAGAGCAAAAAAAAGAAAGCATCACCAGCCGCTGATGATGAAGACGGAGATGATGAGGATGGTAAGTTTCTTTATGTTTTCCTCAGTTGGATGAAACACTGACACCAATCCATTCTTCTGCACAGAAGTGTTTCCATCTGCAGGTGATTCGATCAAAGGGATGGCTACTGATCAAAGCAGCGACGGTATGGAAGTGGAAGAAAAGCCTGTTATGGACAAAGATGTTAGAGATAAGGACAATGGGGCTAGTAGTGAGTCGGATCCTCCCCCAAAGTCCAAAAAGGGTAAATTGGTTGTTAAACCAAATAACAAAGTAGGTTCTCATCAATATGTTGTATAAGAATCATAAAAAACAATTGTACTGACCGGTTTTATTCATTTTGAATATAGAATAACCCGTTTGCAAGGCATTTAAAAATGGCTTAGCGTCAATTTGAAGAGGAGGACGAGGAAACACCTGAGATGAAGTTTGTACGTAGCAAGAGGGGTCCGGTTAACCGAGATGCTTCGACTTCAACTGCAACTGCCAAACAATCTCACACCACTGGACCTAAACTTATCTCACAATTGATTGATTGAGCTGTCAAATTAGAGGAGCAAGGTGAAAATGATAGGATCACGATTGCAAGGATGAAGTTAGAACAACACCCAAAACGAAAAGAGGCCATGGATCTATTCAACCGTGGATGCAAGAAAGAGCTGAAGCCTGAACATATAATTGAAGTAGCAAATAAATTGAAGAACGACAGCACAGCTTCTTTCTTCTGTCATATGTCTAAGGATTTTCAGTGGGCATGGTTGAGAAATGAAGCTGGGGTATCCCAATTTTATCAGGACAAGTAACATCAATTATCTTCAAAGGTTTTCCTCAAAAAAAATATCAAATTTATCAGATTTAAATATTATCTATTTTCCTTTTGTTTGTATTTTCATTCTACAATTTTAAGTTTACTTCTCATTGCAAAAGATGTGTACAAGTCACTATATATATATAATAGGTTTGATTTGGACATATAAATATATGTATGATACTTTCTTCAAATGTTACAACTAACTGCAATAAGGATAACATTATGTTAAAGAAGAAGTGTTGCTAGATTTGAGTAATAAAAAGACAACTGCTAATTTAAGTATTAAAACGACAACAATGAGAAACAAAAGATTTGAGAAATAAAAAGATAACTGGTTGATTTATGTATTAAAAAGATAATGTTGAGATTCAAACACATCGTTGAGCAGCAGCAGCATGTAGGTAGTCATTGAACATTTGATCTGCAATACGATCACGCATATCATTTGCTTCAGTTTGTTGTGCAGGGATGGGTGCAGCCCAATCAGGGTCATCGTAATCAGCAGCCATTTTGGTTTCCAACCTCTCTTTTAAGGCATATTCTTCGTAGAATTTGTCTTCTCTGGATTCAATTCAAATGATATTATGTAATACGCAACAAGCAATCACGACCTTAACTTGAGTTTTATAAGGGAGTGATGGCATTGAGGCTAATATAGGGAATCTCATCTTATTCACGCCAAATATATGTTCAATAATGATTCGAAGTGATGAATGACAGTGATTGTAGAGTTCCTTGGCCGTCTGTGGTGCAAGATTTGAATGTTTCCACTCCTTGAGTTGGTATTGGACGGATCAATAGGGTGTTAGAAAACCTGGAACATTTGCGTATCCAGCATCTGCTACATAGAAGTGGCCTACATCAAACAAAGATTAAGATGAATGTCCAATAATCATCATCATGGTTAAAAGAATATCTGACCTTCTGGAACAACAAAACGTTCTTGTTTGAGTGCTTGATGCAGCACTTGAGCATCAGCGTAAGAACCTTCCAAGCCAGCGTAGACAAAAGTGAAAAGCATGTTGAATGAGCAGCCTGCGAGTACGTTTTGGCTCAAATTGCCTTTTCGATTACGGTGAGCAGGTTGACGATCTGGCGGAACAATACACGGTATGTGGGTGCCATCAATAGCACCCACACAGTTATCAAAATAGGGAGTCATTCTGGGATTGGTTTGTATCTCTTTTGGACAGAGCTCGTTGGCCACCGGCTGAACAATATAGATTGATTCCAGTGACGCAATGGCATTGCACACTTTGTTGAAGTACTTGCTGATTGTAGCTCCAGAGCGTTGGAAACGTTCTCCAGCCACTCAATTGGATCCTGAGTTGCCGATAAAAAATCATGACTCGTTCTTCCACTGTGACACTCCTGTTGCGGTGGATAACAAGCTTACCTTCAAGGGCTTTGATTAATCCCTTGAAGGCAAGCTTATCCATGCAACACAGCTCTCGAAACCGTACGTCAGAGCCTTCTAAAATTTCTTTCGTATATTCATTTCCGCAAAGTTTTGATGTGCGACAAGGGATCTTGGGTGAGGTAATCAGGGTCTCTAGGTATTCCTTGCCGGCTTGAATCACATGTTTGAGCAGCTTGCTCCTTCTGAATGACGTTGAGGACACCATGGAGTTTGAACTTGAAGAATAGGAATCTGACATGATTGGTGATGGTTGTATGTACCATCACCAAACCCATTACCAATCCCATTCTGTGCCTTGTTGACCTTAAATGGTCAACAAAGCAAACACTTTTCACATGGATTCTAATGTCTTTCTTTTGAAAAGTGAAATTACAACATTTTACTGTAAAAAGACTTTTGTACGTGTACAAAAGTGGTGCCTTAAAAATTGATTCCTACAAATCCGGGCTAAGTGAACGCGCTCTGAGCCAGTGTAACTTCCAGTCCACAACTGGAACTTCTGGAAGTTGGAGCATATGTAACGGCTTGTGGCCATTATTTTATTCCTTTGCACAAAAAGGACTTGAATGAGCCAAAAAAAGTTGTCAAGATGTAGAGATTTTTTGCTGAATATGCCTACTTCTCACGCAAGAATTTGGGTTTTTGAGGTAAGTCCCTAGCTCAAGCCTTGGGCCGTTGGCAAGGGACTTAGTTAAGTTTGGCAAAACTCGAGCAATTTGGCGGTGAATTCGTGGCAAGCTTTTTGCAAGGACCATTGTAGCAGTTTTTTGCAGTTTGACCCACTAAATGTGTGAGACCCCGCACAACAGGTTAGGGTGATAAAGCTGCGGAGGTGGCTTATGCCCTTTCTAAGATAGAGGGTTTCAAGTCAAGGAATTTATGGTATTTTGCAGTCCAACAAGTTGTCCAATGTTGCAAAATATACTGTAAATTTAAAGAAATCAGGACACTTTTTTAGGTGTCCCAAATGCTGTTGACCATATATTTGCATAAGAAAAACACCGTAAAATTCAAAAAACTTGTCTATTTTTTGAAAAGTTTTTTTCTGACTTGAAACCCCCTATTGTAACAAAATTGAATCTTTTAAAACTTCTCTCTCACCATATGCATTGCCAAAATCAATCACACATCTGTCTCCAATCATGCTTGTCTGATCATAATTTTCCTCTCTTCAGAACCTAAATTATTTGAGTGTCTTCTTTCTTCTTCAAACTAAATCTCAAAGATTAATCCATAATGTATCTCTAAGCTTGTTCGCAGTCTGATGTATGGTTGAAAATTCAACAAAAAATTTCACATCGGAGTACAGCTGTTCTAAGAATTCGTGTCATGGTCGATTTTTTTTTTTTTTGTTTCTTTGACACCTCCATTCAAATGACTGCCCATACAGGCGCTGTATACTAGGTCGTGTATCACATATCTTAAGCTAGGTCCTCCTACGTGAAGACCTGGCAGATGACAGGGCTTCTATCCTGGTCGCACCATTCACTCACCCAACACTTTCCCTCAGCATCACCTTAATTGCATTCACTCAACACCTCACTTGTCTTCCATCACCGGTCGGAATCAATGGTGTTTGGCTCTGAGACCTTTCAAGACTCAACATCACTATACGACTGCGGCAAATTTTTCTAGCAACCACAACTTGATTGGGTGGCGATTGGGCATAAATGGTGGTCTACCTTTTGATCTCGTTGGACCAACTCCTCACGTTTTTGGACGACATCAGTCTGTTTCATTCCCAGAAAATGCCAATCAGAAAATTCTCTATGTTCGAGTCTCAGATTTCTCTTTTTTTGGTTATCAGTCTCACTGACTTCATTGATTTCCTGTCTTTGGTTCATTTGCAGGCCGTCCGACGGCCGATTTGATAACTTACGATCCTCGCCACGTACTCGCACTCGCAGTTATCAAGCTATGATTTCTGGAGCGGACACGGTGACCTCAAGTCGGTAAGCATGTCAGTCTCATTACATTTCAGATATAGTCATTAACCTCAGGACCTTTTGTAGTAACACTTCGGGTTTCCTCAATCAAATGGAAGCGTTGTCAAACTTACCGCCTCATTACCTGCCTCACCCACCACCTCCGTCTTATTTGCCCTCCATGTCACCTTCAAAGGGTGACATGGCTAACCCGATTGACCCGACTGACTTGATTACTCCTGCAATGACCCCTCAATTGACCCGTACCCCGGCTGGTTTCGAATTGGCTAGTGGTCCGACTTTCCCTGCTTTCACCTCGTCCCAGTCTTCTTCTGGCTCTTCGATGAATCCTCACATCAGTCCCATGTTTCAAACCTCTCCAACGTTCCATCATCCTGCATCCGCTACTTCGTTCTACTCTACCTCGTCAGTTACTCCTGTAAAGCGTAGTTTCACTGCGAGCAGTCGCCTAGATGATGATATGAACCACAACCCGGCTCCAGGTATGTCCTTGATGCCAGTCCAAGCCTTGGATTACCTGTTGCTAATCATGTGTTTCATACAACCTACCAGAATTGCCTGTCGATTGTTTTGATAATATCATACCCGCTGATGATATTCTCAACCAACCGGCGGAATCGATCCCTGAGCGAACCTTTCAGGTCTCTTTCAATCTCTGGCAACTGGTTGTTCCTGAATCTCCTGAACCGAAGAAACAGAAGCGACGCTCTGGAGGACGCAGACCCAGCAAGCCCAAGAACAATGCCCCTAAGTACATCAACTACAACCCAAAACTCGGCCATCAGTTCATTTTCCGTCCTTGCCATTGTCCCTTTGTCGTTTTCAAAAGAGAGCTCTTCATGTCTTGCAACAAACAACTCCCAGGTGTCTCAGATGCTCTCCAGCGTGCGTGGATGGACTCCAGTCTCAAAATTCAGGCTTCTATCACCGGAGCTGGACGTCCGAAGGGTAACAATAAGTTTGAAATCGTCGAAGGGACTTCTTTCTTCGATTTCATGAATGCCGCGATGGCTGCTCCTGACACGGCCAAGATGGGTTTCAAGATCATGCACGAAAACCCCAAGGTTACCGCTAATGCACTTCGATCTTTGAAAAACACCGCCAAACCCCCAGAACACCCAGACGATTCTGAGAGCTCTGATGGTGACGAGTCTGTCAGATCCAAAGGAGTGAGTTTTTTCTTTCATGTCTTTTTGTGTTCATTTTGCTCTGCCTATGCCTTTCAAGTGGACTGACATGTCTTTCTGGCAGTCGGACATCCTCACCCCAGGAGAACGCAAACTCCAAATCTTGATGGAACGCTTCTCAAAAGATTTCAAAAAAGGCGAAAACATCACCTCTGTGCCAAATCCGAAGGACCCAAGTCAGATCCTTATTTTGAACACGGCACGCTTACGCACGTGGGCCAATGATTGGGTCAGTCATTCATTCAGATTCTTCATTCTCCAACTACCACTGATTTTTGTCATTCACAGGCCGATGAAGTTCCTGGTGTTGACGCTGTCAACCCCCCTATGTCTCGTCCTGGGTTTACCTGGGTCAACGTCGCGGATTATGAGCGTGAAAAAAACCTCGCAAACTCCAAATCTTGATGGAACGCTTCTCAAAAGATTTCAAAAAAGGCGAAAACATCACCTCTGTGCCAAATCCGAAGGACCCAAGTCAGATCCTTATTTTGAACACGGCACGCTTACGCACGTGGGCCAATGATTGGGTCAGTCATTCATTCAGATTCTTCATTCTCCAACTACCACTGATTTTTGTCATTCACAGGCCGATGAAGTTCCTGGTGTTGACGCTGTCAACCCCCCTATGTCTCGTCCTGGGTTTACCTGGGTCAACGTCGCGGATTATGAGCGTGAAAAAAACCTCCTCCTTGGGTTGTACCGTCCTGGCGCCGACATTTCGGCGAATACGACTTCACCTGGCGCGACCATAGTTCACAACAACTATTATGGACACCACGCGTTTCCACCAACTGGCCAGCCTATTCCGTTCCCCGGAATGCCACCCGTCCCAAACACAGCTATGCCTTTGCCTGGGTATTCTGGTGGAGGCGCCGCTGGGGATCCTCCAGCAGAACCACTTCGTTTGCCTTCTCCGTCCGTTCCGATTCCCGACTTTGAGACTTTCTTACTTTTTGCTGGTATACAACCCAATATGACCAAAACTCGAGAGGTTTTGGCTAATGAAGGCATAGACGACGTTCGTCGTTTGTTGGACCGTGGTACTTACACCATCGCCAACTTTCACAGCATGGGAGTGCCTTTCGCTCATGCTGAGGACATTTGGAAAGCTGTCCCGAAATTCCTTGACCATCTTAAGTCTACTTGATTATCTCTGTCTCTCGATTGTCTTTATTCAAAAATCTAAAGCAAGTTATGTTGGAGCAATAAAAAATCCCACCAAATGTTCCTTTTTTTTCTTACTGTTTCTTCAACTGCCTTCGAGGCAAAGCGCTTTTGTTTTTAGTTCACTTGAACTTGATCTCAGTTTCTTTAAACTTGTGAACCGATGATGTGAACCGATGACTTGTTTTTCTTCATTTTATGAGAAATAAAAAATATCCCCTGTTTTGCTCTTTACCCATTCATATCGGTTAAAGGAGTGACCCAAACAGCCAAGCAACCAGAAAACCTTTCAGGCTCATAAAGGTCTGACCCAAACAGCCGAGCAACCAACACTTAAAGTATGACTTGTATAAGACCAAATACAAGTCATACTTTAAAGTCCAGATTGCCAGACTTTAAAGTGATGAAGGTCACTAAAAGTATGACTTGTATAAGACCGAATACAAGTCATACTTTAAAGTCCAGATTGCCAGACTTTAAAGTGATGGAGGTCACTATCAACTGCTGATATATTGATGAGAGTTAAAGATCTGTTTTGGAGACTTTCATGATCAGACAAGTCTATGAATAGTTGCGATCAAAATGTTTTGATTGCAGGATACCAGGACAACACACAAAGAGACAAGAGGGACAAAAAAAAATCCATCCAAGGTGCCTCTAAGAAGACAACCGGATTTGGACTTGAAGGCGTAACTAAATATAACCCTCACTACACAAACAACAATTTGATAACTAAAACCTTTCCAACAAGGCGTAACAAGAGATACGTCTGAGATATCACTATAGCTCAAGATAGACAACTAAAACCACTTCCAACCATGTACTCGCCACAGGTAAGTCGAAACATTGGTATTAAGTCGAAACATCGGTAAGTCGAAACATTTGCTAAGATTCAGAGAGAGACAGGCCTTGATGAGCAACTTGCCTTTTGATAAATACAGAAGGAACTCACCTTCAAAATTCATCAACTATTCAAACCCAATACCCACACACCGCATATAGTTGGTGCATTAGAGCCCCTGTGAATACATCCCAAGTGGTATCCAAGATCAAGTCAATTTTCTCTCCCGCGGGGGTTTGCTGAAGGCTTTGAGTTCTTCGGAAGTAAGATTTGAGAACACTGAATGCTTTTTCAATTGGGTTTAAATCAGGTGAATAGGGTGGCAGGTAGATCAATCGAATCCCTTTCTTGGCAGCTAGTTTAGCTATACAACCACCATGATGGATTCGACAGTTGTCCATGACCAAGACTGAATTTGCTTGTGGATAAGCATTCATCACAGGAAACTGCATACATATAAAACAGACGAGGTATTGGGTGGCCAGCCACCCATAGGTCTACGGTAATGGCCGAGAGAGGAATGGAGGTCATCAGAATATGCATTTCTCACGTGACTCAAATCATTTTTTCCTATGTCATTTTACTCAGCTCTTATACATTATTTGTAATTGTTAAAGATTATTATATGTATATGCAGTTCATTTCATATCACTAACAAAGATCATAACCACGTAATGGACTCATCAAGCTCAGTTGTCTCCAAGCCCCGCTTTCCGGACTAATTGGATGGTGTTGACCTATTGTTAAGTCAGTATTAGTCATATTCTATGAGGCAGAAGAACATACCTTTACTCGCCAGTCATCCTCAACACTGTTCATCGTAATAAGTTCACCGCGCAGATCAAGCTTGTTCCCCGTACTTATTAGATGACCCTGCTTATGCCGGCTGTCATTATATAAGTATATAATACAGAACTCAGCGTAGCCCATAACCTATCAAACGAAGTCAGTCATTGTCACCTCTTGCATAGCAATTGAACTTACCTGACTACTCCATTCCCTGTGCTTGACTGACGCAACGATCCAAGTATTGCCATTCCTTGTTATGTAAGTTGTTACCCCAGCCACTAACCCTACACTCTTTACTTCCACTCCAATTTTATAATTTCTTACTGGTCCTGTTCGAAGTTTTAAGCCACTGTCCATGACTACTTCGATTGTCCTCGGACCCTCCTTGACCATTACCGGCCCACTAAGCACGTAAGCGGCGCCGCCTTCTGGTGAAACATCTAAATCGTCATGTACCAGAGCAACTTGAGCGTTGATTTCGGCCTTGCCTCCTAATGGTATGGTTCCGTTAAATCGAGGTTCGCAGGTACTACCTCTGTTGCAAATCTAAGTATGTCGAGTATTAGTTTTTAGGAAGTTCCCACGGGGTTAACGACTAATACTCACTGTAGCTTTCATTACAATCATCCCGAACCACATCATAGGCAGTCGTTTGTAGCGAAACACATCCATTGTTGCTTTGTAGTGCGGAAAATATATGTTAGTTGGTAGATTGCGGTAGAGTTTCGGTACAATATTAGACGTAGGTTTGGAGAGGTTCTGATAACACTTTTTGATGAGGAACAAACGACTTTGAATGGCCTACTAGTCACGCAAGTCTTTATACCATGGCGTCCCAGATGCTAGTCAGCAACCAAGCACCTAATTTGCCTAGCGTTATGCTCAGTCATTGACAATTTGAAGAAGGCTACCTCAATGACTATAGCTGGCCTGAGCCAGTTCGATACGTAGAAACTTGTTATGACAATGACTGCATAAGGTCAGTATCCAGCTGGCCCATTTGCTCTGTGTCAAATTGATCATTTCTCGGGGAGAGCATTGCGTTTCCAAATGACCGTGGTGATTCGGTAGTCAACCGATTCCGATCAATACTGGTTGTTATTACTTGTCTTTAGAATAACTCAATAGCTACAATTCACTATGCGCTAACATACATAACATAAACAGATACAGATTGACAACTGAATAACCAAACCAGTCCAAGACAGTCAATGCGGATATTATAATCTCATCGCTTGATGTGTCACTACGTTGATAGTGTCAAGTGTTGATGATGAGCCGGGCAGAGAGACTATTGTATTTTGTGCCGAAGTACATCTTGATAAACCAACGTATAACTGACCATGCGCAAAAACTGGCGTAGGCAACGCGAGACAGACATTCTCTAATGTTTGGCCTTGTGCCTTGTTGATTGTCATCGCATAGGCAAGAGTCACAGGGAACTGTAAGCGGTAAAAGGAAATAGGGACCGACTCACTCCCAGGATGGTGTAGACGCATTCGCGGCAAACACAAAGTGCTGCCCGAGCGAGGTCCGGTTATGATCTGACACTGCAGCACATTCTCAGAGGTCTCGAGCACCAGCAAACGAGTACCATTACTGAGTCCTTGTTGAAGATTCAAATTTCTCAGAACAACTACCACTACACCAACTTTCAAGCGTAATCGGTGACCTGGGAACCCGGCGAAGCTGAATGAATTCAAAACCTCGGTGCTGACCTGCTCCGACCAATCTAGATCCATTTCGTCGACAGACTTGTATTCTTTGAGGCTCGATTTCAACTTATCCAACATGAATTGATTCATGAGATCGACGGTGTTATTTAACGGCGTAATAACTGCTCGCGACGCATAGTAAGCGGACAACTTAAGCCAATCTTTTTGATCAATCAAATTGTGTGATTCTTTGTAAAATCGATAAAATAGACCCTTATCGAATTGGGCAGAAGCTTTGTATCTCGTAACCTTGACGTGTTCAATCTCAACTAAACTAACGGGATCATCTTGGAGATTACCTGACCCCAACTTGAGTAACCACGCGGCGAACGACGCATTCTGGCGTGCGAGTAAATGATTGCTTCCAAGTAGACGCAGATTCTTAGTGAGCCGAAACTGTCGGACTGCCTGCCATAAATGACTGAATTTAATTGAAGCGCGTACGGCGTCCAATAAACTACCGTGAATGATGACAGGCAATATTTGTCTAAAATCACCAGAGAAAAGAGTGACGATCCCGCCAAAAGGTTCGTCAGAGCAACGTAAGTCTTTAAGAGAGCGATCAACACATTCAATCGCCGATTTATTCATCATGGATATTTCATCCCATACCATGAACTCCACATTTAAGAGCATTAGGCCGACAGGGTCGGTCCTTGAGAAACTACAGGTCGAGGTTTCATTCGGCTTGAGGGGAATGCCCAGCTTAGAGTGCGCTGTTCCGCCATTTAAGAGCAGTAGTGATGCTATTCCAGATGATGCGACAGATACGTAAGGAATGGAATTTGCGTTGCAATAGTGGAGACATAAATTGAGTAAGAAAGTCTTCCCACATCCTCCGGGCCCATCGACAAATAGTAGTCCACCGTCAGATTGTTCAAGGCAAGCCTTCACGTGGTTAAATATTGTGTTTTGTTCTTCTGTCATCTTCATCACGTTGGCGCCGAGATGGTCCCTGCTAGCAGTAGCAGTAACTCCACATTCATTGTCGTACATTGTACGTCCACCAATGGCCAGGAGAGCTTGCTGATCGACTTGGTCCATACCTACATCTGTAAGAGACTTGCCCATGTGACCGATGATACTTTCCATCAATGAAAGAGCGTAGTTACCCAATTGTGCCGGAGTTGGGTGCACCGAGGGAGACAGAAGAGCGAGAGCGTATTCGCAGTCGTCGGTGAAATCATCGATGTGGTTGTTCCATACTCGCATGGGATTGGCCGGTGGGCTGTGGACGAGAATCAACCCGAATAAATCTCTGAGTTGCCTGCCAGTTTTGAACTGCGCCGCTTCGGTTAGACATGCCTCAATATGTGTATCGGACATAAGCAAACCAAGTTCATTGGCTGCCGCTCTATAGCTTCTCAAGACTTGACCTCGGACGGTCCGGATTGCTTTAAAAGAGGTCGGTCCACGTAGGTGAGTGAGCAAGAGTCGTAAGTAATATCTTTCTCCATGACTCGGACCTGCAAAATTTAGCCGGCTAATTGAGACTGTGTTGTTTTCTCTGGGTAGCCATTGTTTTTCTTTCTTGGACCACCAATAATGTTCAGTCATCTGGGTGTATAACAATGACCGAACGCGATTGTTTTTTTTTGGCAATTTGGGGTTCAGCGAACATAGATTAAAAAATTCTGTAAGAGTTGTCCGCGCAGCACGGCCGGAATCAAGGGCATGAACCAGCTCATCGGTATTGTTGAAGTACACAGTGTGCGAGTTTTCTAAGTGCAGGGCGAGTCGAGTCACCGATGGTGAGCGGCCTGATAAAACATATTTGTACAGCCTCCAGACGGCTTCAAAGGTGTATATTAGTGAATGCCTTATGTAGTTCGCGAAAGCGGATAACTCACCTTCTGCCGCTGCCAATTCCCTTCCGTCAATGAAATCGTCCGGCTCGTTCTCCACTTCTAATTTGACGACTCGTCGATCGTGACCTTTACTGATGTACTTATACAAGTACTTGATGGACTTCATGCCGACAGTTACTTCACAGTTTATGTGACATCGGTATTTCAGGAGAAGGAATGGATTATAGGCTACTACATCGCGGTTTGTATATTTGTAACCATTCTTAAGGAAGAAGCGACCGTTGTCGGGTCGTTTGTAGGCGGGATAAGCATTCTCTGATATAACAGTGGTTGGTGAATACTCGCGTGGATATCCGTACTTGCATTTCGTGCCTGTCCAACAACTCTTTCCAGCATAGCACGGACCATGCAACATGAATTGAGTAACCAAAGTGTATAGTTCAGGCGAGGAATGGGGGTCCGGAAGTGTTGCAGAAACGGCTAGATCGACTCCTTCAGGTGTTTGAGGGGTAGCTTTACGATCATTGATCAAGACTGCGTGATCGTGCGGGTTACCGCGTTTCTGGAACTCGATAGTGTGTACGTTGGACAAATTCTTTCCTAGCCGTCCTCGCTTGAAGACGTCCCTGTGCATTTCAGCCAACTTCATGCGAAAGACACGGGCAACCAAATCGGGGCGATCAGATGGGTCCTGTCCTGGCAATAAAGCATCGATGACCTCTGGCCACTGGGGGTTCGCAGTCATTGTTATGAAGTAGCTAGGTGGGCCGTACCACTGGACCAACGCCATAGCGTCGTGGAATAACTCTTGCATCGCTCTAGGACCACCAATGAAAGTTGACGGTAGGATAATCTTCTTACCGATGGCAAAATCATTGTTGTTGAGCGCGTCAGTAGCACCGTTGTATAAGTCTGCTCGTATTTGTTTTTGATTGAATTTGAAGTATTTCATCCGAGCATTTTCGATACATACATACATATCCACCAAATATTCTTGGAAGAGACGTCCGCCTCGGAGGATAGGGGAAAACGTGTTAATTCGGCTGAAGAGTGTATATGCAAACCACTCGAGATTGGATACTTTTCCGCTTTGCCCTGGAAGCATGTAGTATGTTAATGAGTTACTCCTCGAGTGACAGAGAAGAAAGTGACAAACTGACTGCGCGTGTTCATGTAACGGTAATGTTCATCCCACCCATGGGAGCCATGCATAAAGAAAATGGGGTATTGGAGTGAAAAATAGTTGGTATTAAGTTCGGATATTCTTCGCAATGATCCATTGACGCGTTGAAGTACAATATCACGGTCGAGCGATCCAATGGCACCATCACCATCAATAACGGCTGAAACTTCGTCGCAAGTCGGGAAATTGTATCGGTTCTTGTTGCGGTTGCCTATTGGCATTGATTTAATTTTAATCGTCTTGACAGTGTTCTCGTTGAGTAGTTGTTCTGCTGACTTATACATCCTAGCAAATGGATTAAGAGCATACATGAAGTCTTGAAATTTGCGCAATAAACTCAAGTCCAATTTACCACCAACAAAAGCGCTACGTGCAGTGCCTTCGTTATCACCCTCGTCACCAAACATAAACATTTGGGCAAATTTTTTCTTCAGACCGGGCGCCGGGAAAAGCGAACCGATCCTGTGTGTCAATCTACCGCTGATCTTGTAAGTCCATGAGCCACCTCTGCCAGCAACTGACATGTCTTGCTTGGCTCCCGTCGATGCGAATGAGAGGGCATTGTTGTATCTACGTATATTCTTTTGAAAATCTTTTGAAACTGTGAAGTGGATTAGAACAGTGCGCAGGCTGAGCAAAGAGAATAACAACACACTCTTGTCTTGTTTTGAAAGAAGGTTCTGCAAAAAAACGGGGGTAAGTTTATTCTCCACGCGATGGCTGGGAAGTCTGACAGCGCCTTTCTGGCAACACATCGCATAAGAAGCGCTCTCCGTAAGCCTAGTGTAAGACCTACGGTCATTACAAGACACGTAACGATATTACTTAAATATTAAATACTTAAATCTTAAATTTCATTTTCTATATATAGTTCTTTTCATTTCGATCTTGCCGATTGGTTCCTTAGAGATATCGGGACTGATTATAATCCCTCTATCCTTCGGAACCAGGTATAGTCATTACTTTCTTATTTCTTTCTTTTCTTTTATTATTACTATTGTTATCCTTAGAGATATCGGGACTGATTATAATCCCTCTATCCTTCGGAACCAGACGTGTTCTCGATTGGATTTGAAATCAAAATCAGGTCTCTTGGGTTCTAGAAACCCTTCACTGTGCCTCACAGTGTCCCGCTCGACGTGTCTAGTGAAGGTTCCTCCCGAACCTTACACTTTTTTTTTCTCAAACCCAAGAAAAAAAATCAATTGAAAATTTTTTTTACACCAACTAAAACTCAACTCAATCGACACTTCAAAAGTTTATCGAATGCGCCATCTCAGACTCAATACATTAATAATACATTGAAAGTCACTACCCCGCATTCCCTTAAAACTCACACTTGATCGTCGTGTATGACGACACGACGACAAGCCCCCTCCACCACCGATCCTAAAGCTCCGCCAGTACCTCTGCCAGACCCCGAAGCCATTATTCGAGAGAACCGACGCCTGAAACGTTTATCTCGGCCAGACCCTAAGATCGCCAGACTAGCCGCGCTCGAACAGCCACCGCCAGCCACACCTTCACGTAATCGAACAGACTATCTACCGCCAGTGACGCCAAACCGTCTTCGAACCGAATCGGCCGCCTTGCCAGCTCTACCGGAATCATCGGACGAATCGCCCTTATCTTCCTTACCATCCTCCCCTACACGACGACAAACTTCACCTGAACCGTTTCCTAAAATGGCGGATCAAACCCTTAGGCCAGACAACTCCAATTCAGACCTAATGAGAGCGATTGTGGAATCGAATCTCGCTACCAATCGCCGCATGGAACAGATGGAAGAGTTCATGAAGAAGATGATGGTGTCTAAAGAATCGACTCCCACAGATCCCACTCCAGATGAAACTAAGCCGGCGAATGGTATCGATCTGACGAAGTTCCGCACCTCGGATGGACCGATTTATAAAGGACCATACCGCGAGGCAGAACCCTTTCTTTTGTGGTACTCTTCCTTAAAAACCTTCTTCCGCACTAAAGGTGTGACGTCGGACTCGGATCGTATCATCCTAGTAGGAAGCTTCTTGGAAGAACCTAATGCCCATGCTTTCTACGAAGGAGGTTACGATGCCTTCATCAAAGGCTCCTGGAAGGAGTTCCTCACTCAACTATTCTCCTCTTGCTTACCTGGCGACTGGAAGGATCGTTTGTACGAGAAGGCTCAACACTTACAAATGTCGCCATATGAAGATTTCATTGCCTATAGCACCAGAGCTCGACAAATTCAGATTCTGATCAATTTTGACTCGATTCGAATAAACGACTTACAACTAGCTACTTTTGTCGAGTATGGTATGGTGGAAGAGCTCAAAACCGCTGTTAAATTATGGGGTTTTTCGAGCTACACTAAAGATTTCGCTTATCATACATTCGAAAATAAATGCGAAACCCTCTATGCTTCTCTCGTCGCTTCTCATGCTATCGTCAAGAAAACTAGAGCGCCCACCTTACCTTCCGCATCGTACCATCGTTCTCGTGTCGCTGCGACGAGTACTTCTAGCACGACTGGTCGTTTAAGCGATGAAGAATTCACGTGGAAAATTCATTCTTACCGTGACTCCATCGGGCAATGTCATTTCTGTAAAGGGTGGTGTGGCAGTGAGCATCGGGCGTGCAAAGGCCCCTATGTTCGAGAAAAGGTGGTATTCCCTCCAGGTTATGTTGCACCCCCTAAACCTGCCAACTACGTACCTCCGAAAGCCAAATCATCGCCACCAGCCGGTCGTAGCCAAGCCGGACGAGCGACTCAACCGCCTGCAGGACGTCCAGCCGCATCATACGCGAGGGTAGCAGCAGCGTCTGAATTTCCAGACCTGGACGAGGCCTCGGTAGCGGCTCTCCAAGCTCTGGATGAGGAACTTGATCTAGCCGAAGCCGAAGGGTGCGTAAATCCTCCTAAGCCGCCACGCGTCATCGTTGAATTCAACTACAATGGCGAAAAGATAAGGGCTCTAGCTGATCCGGGTGCCGAAATTAATCTCTTGACAGAACGGGCGGCAGAGCGTCTTAAGCTTAAGAAGAGAAAGCTTGTGAAACCGATGCAGCTTAGCCTCGCGGTCAACACCGAATCCCCGCCTCCTGTGCTTACACACTTCACCACCGTCGACCTTATTGAACCAACATCAAAAAAAGTATTCAATAGGACGTACTGCAAGTTAGGAGAGGTGGGAGGTGATTTTGACATGATTCTAGGGACGCCTTTCTTCAATATTTTTCAATTCTCCGTTTCTATTAATAAAAGAGCTATTGTGTGCGAAAAAACTGGTCTTGAAATTTATGATTATCGATTGTTGGAGGAATGGAATGAAGAACTTCAAAAGTTGTCAGTTCCCCGTTTGAATGAGCCTGTGAAGGAGTGCAAAGATGCATGGGAGAGAGAAGTGAGTGTGAAAGGGAAGCAACTGTTTAAGAGTGACTATGAAATTTATGAGATGAAGATGCTTGAGGAATTTGAGGATCTGTTCCCGGTAGATATTCCGGCGGTATCTGAGGAGGCTGAAGAGGAAGGCCTATTTGTTGATGGATCCTTCCCCAAGAAATTACAAAACGAGAGCTCCAAGATACGACATAAAATTGTATTGAAAGATCCGGAGGCAGTCATCAAGGAGAAAGCTTACAATTACCCACCAAAACATATGAACGCCTGGGGTAAATTGGTGGATCAGCATTTGGCAGCAGGAAGAATACGACGATCGACAAGTCAGTATGCTTCTCCAAGCTTGATCATTCCAAAGAAGGACCCTACCGAACTTCCGAGATGGGTATGCGATTACCGTGTCTTGAATAGCCTGACCGTGAGGGACCGTGCGCCGTTACCTAATGTGGACACGTTGGTCAGGCTCGTAGGAACTGGAAAGATTTTTTCCATCATTGATCTTACGAACGCTTTCTTTCAAACTCGCATGCGAGAGGCCGACATTCCGTTGACGGCCGTCCATACGCCATGGGGTCTCTACGAATGGTGCGTTATGCCAATGGGCTTGACAAACGCACCTAGCACTCACCAAGGGAGACTTGAAGAAGCCTTAGGTGATTTGCTGAACACCATCTGTGTAGTCTATTTAGATGACATAGTAGTTTTTTCAAAAACGGCAGAAGAACATGCACGCCATACAAAACTGGTTTTACAAAAGTTGAGAGAAGCTAACTTATATTGTAGCAAGAAGAAGACAAAGTTATTTAGGAAGGAGATTAAATTTTTAGGACATTATATATCAGGAGAAGGTATCAGGGCGGATGATGAGAAGGTGGAACAAGTTTTGAACTGGAAGACGCCAAAATCAGCGAAAGGCATCAAGAAGTTTCTAGGCACCGTACAGTGGATGAAGAAATTCATCTGGGGCTTAGAGAAGTATGTGAATAAGCTAACGCCTCTCACGAGCACAAAACTTGACCCGAAACAATTTAAGTGGGGGAAAGAAGAAGACGAAGCTTTTCAAAATATCAAACGCCTGATGACATCACTGCCTCATTTGAAGAATATTGACTTCGAATCAGATGATCCAGTGTGGCTTTTCACGGACGCGAGTGGGTCAGGTTTAGGTGCAGCGCTGTTTCAAGGGAAGGAGTGGAAGATAGCGTCACCGGTGGCTTATGAGTCGAGGCAAATGACTCCGGCAGAGAAGAACTACCCGGTACACGAGCAGGAGCTTCTAGCTGTGATGCATGCGCTCCACAAGTGGAGGATGCTTTTGTTAGGCATGAAAATTAATATCATGTCAGATCACCATTCTCTAACCTACCTTCTCAAGCAAAGAACTCTCAGCAGACGACAAGCCAGGTGGATTGAGACGCTAGCAGATTTTGATGTGGATTTTACATATATCAAGGGAGAAGATAATAGTGTGGCGGATGCGTTGTCAAGGAAGGACATTGAAGATGACGGGGTGGATTGCGTAGCAGCATTACTTGAAGCTGGGCCAATGTTGTCACCTCAAGTAAAGGACCGGATCTTGGGAAGGCTTATACGGTGACTCTTTCTATAGCACAGTCGTAGCAGTTCTCCCG